>NW_020897809.1:9349525-9556444 GCF_003984885.1 Neopelma chrysocephalum
TGGGATTAAAATTTGTTTCCGTGTCCCATCTTCACGGAATAAACATAGATTTATCTCTTTGAATGATGCTCTGTTTTCTCCTATTATTAATAGTGTAGCTACTGTGGAAATTATCCTGCATGGGACAGAGTTGTACAGATAGGGAGTTTCCAGGTGGCTGTGTACAGTTGGTTGTTGCCTACTGACATAACTTGCACTACAATTCAGATTTTTATGTTTTCCTCTGAAATTAAACTTGATTAAGGTCTCATAGTCTGCATGCAACATGCAGTAGCACTGGCCAGAGGCTGCCTATGTTGTCAGTAGCTTTACTGGTGGAGTTCAGCAAAGGCTGATGCATGCCCATGAAAGACAGAAACATGCTATCAGTGGATGCTCCTGATATTTTTACTCCTGGCGAGTAATGAAAACAAACACAGCAATTTCTTCCAACCTGCGCAAACCAGTCTCAAGATGGAAGCAACATGAAAAGCCAGCATCTCTTCTCTTGTAATGTCTAATAGCAATGTCTAATTCTGGATTTTCAAAGCTATTGCCTTGAGGTTATGCTGTGATATGGAGCGTGTTTGTGCACAGGCACTGCCGCGAGAGCAGCTCAGCACAATTCAGTATGCAGTGAGCTCCTCATCTGGGATCCCCTTGGAGTTCCTCAGCAGGCACTAAGGATGTGTCATCCTTTGAGTTATCTCTTACTTTTAATGCAGCTTTCCTCCATGAAAGCTTTTTTGGTCTTGACTCCAGAAACTTTACACAGAAGGCCTCATTTCACAGTGCTTTGACACAGTTTTGCTGGGGGAGCAGTTGGGGGAGAGAAGATGAGAACTGCCCTTGGGGCTGTGCCTGCCTTCACCCCTCATGTGTGTCATGCCTTTTTCATCAGCAGTTTTCTTTGTGTCCCTCCCCAGTTTGCTTTCCCCAGGGATTTTTAGAAATGGTCGATGCCTTCTTGGACTGAGCTGTGTGGGAGAGGGAGCTTAAATTTCTCTTGGGTGTTTGCAGTTTGCCTCCTAAATCCCTCCTCACAGGATGCAGCTCACAGCATCTCCCATCTTCAATTGAAGTCGAGTTGTCCTGTTACCTTTCCCTTCTTGAATGTGCAGGGTTTATGTTTCTCTTATGCTTGTGATCGAGGTTCACCCTGGGGCAGAAACTTTTGTGGGGCAGGGAGAAGGAGAACTGTCTACCTTGGCAGTGTGAGAGTGCTCCTGGCCCTCCCACAGCAGCCTTCCCCTGATTTTTGGGGAAGATTTCCATGCTGCAGGGTCGTCTCTCAGCAGATGGCATTGAAACCCTCTGGAGGCTCTGGCTGATTTGCTCCTCAAAGACAGCAGGAATCTTGCACTCCTCTGACAAGCTCTCAGGTCCAGGACCCTGGGCAGCCCAAAAGGGTGGGTTTGTGCCACCCAGCCCTTCAGAGCTGAGGTCTGGTTAACAATGTGTATAAAGACCTCACACTGTTCAGGACATCGTGGTGTTCCAGAAATCTTGAGCTAATTGCACAAAAGGTGAAGCTCCAGTACAGCAACGATTGATTCAGCCTCAGGCCCTACACAGCAGAGGGCAGCTTGTGGAAACCAAAGACCAGGCATGTGATTGCAGACCCTTAATTTAGCTAAAATACCGTGATTCCTGACCTCGTTAGAAAAAAATCACAAAACATCTCCCTGGATTTTTCATTGCTGTGTCAAGTGAAGCTGTGAGCTTGACCAACCAGCCAGGTATTCCTCCCTCTCTTTCAGAGTACTGTGTTTTCCTCTCTGCCTGGGAAACACTCGTATACCCGGAATGAACTCCTATAAGCTTATGGGGAGGAAAATTTATGACTTACTAATTAATACATAGATGTAAAGGGATTGTGGCCACAATGATAAAAGCCGATACTGTGTGTGTAGGGTGAGGGAGTAAAGCAAACAAAAAGGGCACATACAGAGTTTTATCAGGGACCAGGAGAATTTTCTAAGGGTGTTTTCCTTAAATACTAATATTATGAGGAAACTAATGCACAGCCACTGCACAGTTGCAGGCTTCCAGCCCATAGTCTGGGATAGTCCCCTGCATGATTCTCCCTCTCCCAGTGAGCCTGGTCCACTTCAGAGCATGATTTTGGGTTGCACGTGGAGTGGGTCACACTTTGCATGTGACAATGTCATGCCTTTGCTTTCAACGTCTGTCAGCTTCCCTAGCATAGACCAGTCCCTGCTTCTAACAGCGGACAGCTCCTGCTCCAGCCTGACTTTTTGGATATTGAGGTCTCTACAATGGTATCTGAAATTCATGTACAGGAAAGGGAGAGGAATACTGGCATTTCCATGTGTGTAACTTAGTTCTTTACAATGGTTTTCTGCAACCCTTGAATCATGGATGAAGTATTCCTACAGGGTGGTTTGGTCTCTACAGAGGTACCTTTTTCTCTCACCCCTCTTAGTTCAGCACAGGTAGGTGATCCCGGCAGCGCAGAGTAATCTTCCCTTTCACAGCTGCACTGCAGGCAGGGGATCAAGGGGATGAGGGATTTGGCTGGCATTTGTGGACTAGGGATGACTAATGTTTCCCTGTCACTATCACATCACCGCTTGCATCAACCAGGACTGTGGGATCAGCTTGGTGCAAACGGGCTGAGCGTTGGTGGCGATTTGTCGTGGTCATTAGCGCAGCGTGAAGCGCTGCGGCCACAGGCTCCTGCTGGCTGTGGCACTGTGGGGTGCTGCCTGCAGACTCCTCTGGGACACCCCATGCAGCAGCTCCCATCTGTACTGCTCACCACTAAATGTCAGTGTGAGCCTATTAGAGAGAAGCTGGGGGAAGCGCCAGTGGCAGCTCAGTGGGCAGTGACGGATCGTGCGCTGGAGAATGATGGATTTACTTATTTAGGGCTCTGTTCAGCAAAGATTCAGATCCATGGGGCTTGGGCTTAATAAGAGTTGGGGAGATGAAGCTGTTACAGCAGCAGAGGAAACCATGGTACTTCAGGCATTTCACAGCATGGCAGTGAGGCATTTATTTAACCCACTGCACAGCACTGGGGCCAGCCCTGCTGACTGTGAGGAGTCCTTTGCCCTGCCATTGGGTTCAGCCACCGTGAGACTTTCAGGTGCTGCAGCAGCATTGAGAGGACTCTGGGTAGGGCAGGTTTGGAGGCTCTGGGCTCAACCTAAGCTTTGTATCAGCACCTCTGAGCAGATAAAGCCCCTCACTGCAAGGGCTTCTCAGTAGTGCTTTGGCTTTTGCTTTGCTGCAATGCACTGAAGAAGGAGAATTGTGGCATGGGCTTTGTGAATGAGGAAGGCCATCCTGGGAGTAGGGTGTTACCAGTGATCATAACTGGCTTACTAATTAGGGAGACCTTTTTTGTGAAATGCCTGTTAGCATACCCCAACATTACCCGGGACAGAGAGACTCCAGCTGACACTGTACTGTGCAAACCTCTGGTGTGATGTAGCCTGAACTCCATGCCCAGGATTTGATATGCGCCTTCTGGATCCAGAGCACTTGTCTGTCCTGGTCCAACTTGGTAGGAATTGCCAGGCTTAATCAAGCCTGTGACTCATGGGCTCTGACAGCCTGTCTTAGGGCAGCAGCAGCACCAGCAGTGCCCTGCCAAGGGAGGTGTGGAAGGGCCCTGGCAAACATCCAAGTGATATTCTTGGGGATGTGTCACTTCCTGGCAGCAGTGTTTGGCCTGGAGCATCAGCCTTTTCTCAAGCAAAAAACCAGGAAAGCACAGTCACAGAGCACAGATATTATAAGGAGAAGATCTTGAAAAGGCCTCCCTGTTTAAAGCACTATCCGAGGAGACTTTCCTGCAAGAGAGTTGGAGCCATGTCCCTCCTTCTCCTCCAGACAGATCTTTGGCTGACAGTAGTGGTTTTGATAGGACTGCCTAGTTCTCCTGTATGTCTTTACTCTACTGGGACACCCTTTAGTTTAATTACCTCCTTTGTGCCCATTTACCACTTTCTGGGACTGTTTCTTAACTGCAGCTGCCAATCTGAATACCCACTTGGAAAACCAAACCAAGACAAACATCTATTAAAAGTAGCCAAGTTGCTAATTCAGACATGTCAGGTGGGAAGTGCATCACCTGAGGGCTCAGTACAAGGAAGAACTTTGCTGTTTCAGAGAGGGGTGCAAAACTGGGGGGGGGTGAGCTGGAAGGCAGCTGCTGAAAAGAGACCTTCATGTGGAGGATGGACTGTCTACCTGTGAGAGGTGTCTGCAGCTTTTGCCTAGTCTGCTAATATTCCATTCATTGGGTAGGTAGTACAATAGAAAAATGAGTGGGAATAAATCAGAAAAGCTGGGAATTTAGGGTGTTATCTGCAAAATGCAGGTGAAAGAAACGTGTTCTCTCTTAAAGACTTCCCACAGATTTAATTCCCTTGTGTCTTTTCTTCTAATGTCAGTGCTTAAAAATAGGACTGAAGAAGGAATATAACATTTTTGCTAGTGTTAAGCTGGCAGCTAGTTAGTGCTGGCTATTTATTGTATAGGCCAAATTGCTCAGATGAGACCTGCTTTATGGATGTGTAAAATGGCTGCTGCTCTCAGGAAGCAGGAAAATTGGGAATCTTTTATCTTTTTTACTTCTTAGGAGGCACAGTGACCTGCAATGCCTTAGCTTAGGGTAATGAGTCTCTTCTATCTGTGCTTACCCACCAGGTAACAGCAGGTCAACTGGGCTCCTGGTAGAGTTGGGGAGGCTTAAATAAGGACAAGCAATTTCTCTAATGATCTCTGCTGGCCTCCTGGGGGAGGCTCACCTAGGATAATGCAGTCCCCTGCTGAGTGACCACTATCATCCTTTATTTCCAAATCTGCTTCTTGCACTTCTCTGGTTAAGAAGGATTTAAGACTTAGCAAAAGGCAGTGTGCTGTCTGAGAGAGTTTTGGCTCTGTGATGCACTTCCTTCTAGGTGCTGGTCTGAGCTCTGTGCTCTTGAAATACCCAAACACATATTTGAGAACATCTGTCGAGAGGGGACTCTGCATTTGGCAGCTGTTTGATTTTGCTGCCTGGAGTCTGCTCATCACCTACAAGGCACAGTGCTGTACTGGCTAGAGCCTGAACGTGCTGCTGCTTTTGCTGTGCGTCTGATTTTAAGTTCAAAAGTTACTGGTTTTGGATAGTGGTGTGACTGACTGGGTGGTTTTGTGACGGGCAAGGGGAGCAGGAGACCAGCTGGGTTCCAGCAGTGAGTGTGCAGTGAGGCAAACCTGGATTCAGATTTACTGGCTGAGCTGCTGGCTAGACCTTGCAGGAGGGAGTTAAAGGCAGGGAAAATGGTGGTGTGAGGGCAGGCTGAGAAGATGGAGATACCAAATCTCAGGGACTCCTGCATCTTCTTCCGCCAGTGGGCGGGTTGAGTAAACTGTTTCTTCAAGCTGGGTATCTTCCTTTGTGTGATGAGGAACACCATGGACTGAACTGCTCTTCTGTGGAAGCGTGCTCTCTGCAGTGAGTGGCGCTCAGGTAGGTAACAGAAGAATAAATCCTGGATGGGTGAGTGGTGCTTCCCTGCAAAGACATACAGCCCCCTTCTGTCAACACCTTTGAAAAATTAGCTTGACTTTCATTTAAAATACGTTTAAAAACCTCACTGTGGTGAGATGGGATTCCTCTTCGCATCTACCTGCAAACCAGCTCTTTCTATCACATCCTGCTCCTTTCCCATAGTCAGCTTGTCAGCACAGGTATGCCAGAGAGCGCAAATCCCTGTGGCTGTGGGAGAGGCAAACAGAGCCTGTCTACACAGTCCTTACTCTCTCCACAGGCTCCTCAGGCCCATTCCAGGGCAGCCAAGGAGCCCTTTTCACTGGTAGCATCACAGGATGCCTGGTGACAGGCCAGGCACTGGTGACACCCCATTGGCACAAACAGTTGCTGGCATTGCCAGTTCAGGGCCCCATAAAGTACATTTGTGGTGCCTCAAGAAAATGTATATGAGATGGAGCAGCACCTTCTGTTTATGCTCCCTCCTGCCAGGCTTTTTAGCATTATTTATTTAGCAGCTTGAGCTCACCAGCCGGCAGCACCTTCCCTTTGAGCTGTGGTCCATGCTGTCCCTCGCTGTGGCACGCTGCCCACTTGCCGAGTGTGTTTTCCTTGCTGTTCAGCTGTTTTAAGGACCCACTCACCAGCTAGGGTTTGGAGAGATTAATAATGTCTCTTTCCTGTACGATGGCCTTGACAAGCCAGAAATCCGCCCATTCGCTGTTTTGAGCAATTAAAATAATGACACGCAACCAGTTGGTGAGAACGCACTGTGATGGGAACTCCAGTCCTCGGCGAGTGAATCTGTGTGTAGTTTGGCACAGAACAGCCCTGCTGACTTCCCAGGCCGACACTGCTTTGTTACTCAAATACAAACATCTAAACCCAGCATTAGGCACTGCGAGCCGTGCCAAGGCCGGCTGCTGTCATCGGGTAATAACGCAGCATGTTGGGGTTTGCTGCTCTGGTTGGGCAGCCTGGAACCTCGGCGGATGGCAGAGCTTATTTATTGATTGCTCTTCAGATCAGAAACTGGACGGCACTGCAGGGAGCTGGTAAAGGAGGAAAACCATTTTAAGTACATTGCAAGTGCTCCTTTGCAGGATTAATGAGGGGGAGATGGTAATGTGTGTTAACAGGATGCACAGAAAAGCAAAAGCTGGTAAACTTGCTTGGGTTTCCCTTCCATAGGAGAATTGAGAGAGATGGGGAAATACAGGCTGTAATAAATTTTGCTTTATTACTGGGACCTTATAGCAGAAAAAAAATCTATATCCTTACACAGAAGTTCTTGGAAATTTGGAAATTGTTAGACAATATGGGGGGGGAACAAATGAAAAAAAAAATGTATGATAAGGGGTTGGAGTCAGCAGAAGTGGAAACCTTTCCTGCTGTCTACTTCTTCCCTAAAGGCTAGTTTGCAAAAGGCATGAAATGCATGCTATGCTCTTGTCTCCTGTATAGCTGGGAGGGATTCATCAGTCCAAATAGCTCAAAGTGTCCAGCAGGGACCGGTTCCCAGTTCTGTAATGGCCACAGCACCATGAAGCCTCCCCTGGAGCCACCTCTCAGGGTGCTGCGCATTCCCATCCTCAGCAGCTGGTCTACTCGGTGTGAGAGAGCAGAGTGGGTTGTGATCCTGTTTGGAACTTCACTCAAAGGTTTTGTGTGGCTCTGGTGTATTTTCAAAATGCCTGGGAGGGTGGCTGAGACACGGATGCACAGATGTGCAATGAAAGTATAAAAGCCTGTGCTGTCATTTTGGAAACGTGCTGTTCCCATGGTTTGCCAAACTCTTACAATTATCGTAACACCTGCAGCTTTCCTGCAATTTAATCCTAGGTGCTTTTTTCCTGCTTGCTCAGCTCGTTTCCAGCTGCCTGTCACATGGGAGATGCCCTCTCCAGCACTGCGGTTATCGTTTCTGAAGCAGCTCCTGGATGAAGGGTGGGCAGCAGGCGGGGGGGTGTGATTGCTCCCTGCCTCCCTGGGGCATTTTCTTATCCTGGCTGAAGGATACAAGTGACAGGCACAGCCAGGGATTAGCATGTGGAAGTCTTGAATTTTTGGAAACTCTAGTATCTTCATAGTGACCTGGTGCCTTATAGAATCATGAGTTAAATATTAAGAATGTTAAGGGAACTAGAGAAATGCTAAGGTTGCATGGGCACTGAACTCATCTGCAAAGTCTCTTGTTTTAATGTGATATCACCCTCTGCTTGCTTCCCTTTTGCATTTGTCCACCTGACATTCAGTTGGAAATGTGAGCAGCTTGTGACAGGGGATGTTTTCTTTTGTGTTTGCAAAGGCTGAAGACCTTGGGCTAGGACATCAAAAGGAGCCTGGGTGATCTGGTAGAGTTAGACCTGACCCTGAACTGAAGGATTATCCCTGAGCTCAATGAGTTAGATGCTTAGACTTCAGCAGCCTTAGACATTTGCCATCATGTGACTTTTAGGACAGGGTTGGCAGCGTCCTCTGGGAGACCTATTGGCCCACCCAGGGGTGGGTGTCTCCTAGGCCATCCCCCTGGGAGGCAGCTGCCCCAAAACTGCCATGTACGCAGAGATGTTTTTTCAGGACATCTCGGCAGGATTGAATGCAGTGGGGTGGGCTGTCTCCACAGGGCTGGAATGCTTTGGTGCCGACATGACTTCATTGCTAGAGCTCAGTTCAGTGCTGCTTGAGAGATCTCCACTCATGCTTAGACCACCAAACACTTTTGCAAATGAGAGGGCTCTGTTTTTGTTATCCAGTCCTTCCTTGTGGAACATGAGTGATTTCTTAAACACACAGAACTTTGTGATGCAAATACTCATTATCCACCCCAGTTTGTTACAAATGAATCATAAAGTAAACTTACTGAAACAAAGCACACAAAAGTAGACAGATATTTGACTTGGCTTGATGTTTTCTTTCTTTTTGCTTTTTGTTTTTTTGTCAGTTTGGTAAGTACTCTAGGTTTTTATCCAGCTTTGTTCTCTTCATATCATCCCTTTAGAGTTTTACACAGATCTCCAAAGTACAGAAGAATCACATAAAACCCGAAAGAAACAGACAACACAGAGGTAGAAGCAGAACAGGCATTTCAGCATATCGAGCATATTTTTCTAACCAATGTCTTTTGGACCCATTTGGAGTCTTCTTGACAAAAAAGCTTAATTTCTTTTGTTGTGGGTGTTATTTTCAGGGGTCTCCCCTCTGCAAAATGCTTTGTTGTAACTGAAAAACATTGCCATGCCCATGGCAGTCATTGCTGCTGAGTGTGGCTTCATGTGATGGGTGGAAAAGCAAAGTAAAACTTGCAAAATACTTATGGAAAATATATCAGTTGTACAGAGTCTCAGGGCACATTTCAAATTGTTGCTTTAGTAGTGGAACCTTTTTTTTAGTATCTGTCCTAAGCCTTCAGTGCCTTTGGCAATGAAGAACTATTCTCAGAGGGAATCACCTTAGAGACTGTTTGTGATCTAGAGAGCCTGACTTTTAGATTATATTGTTGGTGAACTTCCACAGGCACTGATGGGAACAAGGAGGTGGTCTGAGGAGGATGCAAGATATACCTTATTTTTTATATTTTTTCCCTCACATTTCACTAAAGAATTGTAATGGGTTGTCTGCAGGAGGATGAATGGTGAAGATAGTGAAGATCACACAGAGAATCACAGAATTACACCGGATCAACTAGGTTGGAAAAGACCTATGAAATCATTAAGTCCAACCTATGACCTAACACCACCTTGTCAACTAAAGCTGAACCGTGATGGACAGAGGGGAGACGTGTCTCCGGCTGCCTTTGAGGGCAGCTGCCAGCATCTGCCTGCAGCACCTGTGGGTCCACCAGCTGTGGAAGGCCCTGGCATGGAGGGCTCTTCTAGGTCACATCCAGAGCCTCCGATGCCTTCTGGTACAGCCAAGCTTTTATTTTTCTTGTTGAGAAGCCTCCCAAGGGGGCACAAGATGGGGCTGTCTTACTGTGTGGAGAGAATCACAAATAAAAGCCGTGAGAAAAAGGAATGGAGAGTTGTTTTCAGGTTGAGTCTGCACTAGCCAACAGTTTTGTGTTCTCTTAAAAATTAAAAACTCACTGGAATCAGCCTGCTGGCAGTAGAGAGTCTGCTTTGAGGAGGCTTTCTTTCTGGTTACCTCAGCAGAACAAATATACTCAAGGCATATCTCACTCCACGGACCAGGTAACAAGCCAATAAAACCAATCAGCCCATTTCCAGGTGGCTTTTGATGTCTTTTAGTAGCAACCTGCCTGCTAGGATCATCGCTGCTGCCCTGCTGAGAGGTGAAGTGCTGACTGACTGGTGCGGGCGCAGCTCTGCAGTGTCTGTGGTGTGTCTGTCCTCTGGGTGGTACAATGGCTTGAAACCACGTAGTAATTCAGTTTGGCAGGGGTGCTGAGGGCTCTCAGCTTGCTTGAGGCTTCGGGAGGCCTAAGAAGAGTGCCTTGGAAACCTGAGTGTTTGGAGGCCAAGCTCATTGCCCTCGAAACAGGTGCCAAAGACAGCGTTGATTTCAGAGGACAAGTGTGGTTGTGTTTGCTCCTGGCTCGGATCCATCTGGGATCCAGGTGATAAAGCCTGGCTCCGGCGTGTCCTAAGTGGCTACTTTGCAGGCAGAGCAATAGTCTGGTGAAGCAAAACCTTGAGGGTCAAACCCTCCACAGACAGCAGCAGATGCAGTTGTTAGTGCTTTTGGAAAAGCTGGGCCATTAATTATGAATGGAGCATGTGTACTTGCCTCCTTCCAGGGGACATGGAGCATAAGGGCGTCTGCCTTTGTACAAGATGTGTACAGGAACACAGTGAAATACAGCAACAGTTAAATGTTAATGCTCATGATCTGATTTTTGGCTGTCTTCCTGCATTTCTGTTTGCAGATGTGAGGGTTTTGTGTGTTTTTATTTTTTTTTTTTTAATTAGAAAAGAATTCTTGAAGAACAAAGAGCCTGAGAGCCCTCTGTGTAAGATCTGAAAGCTCGCCTAATAGGAAAGGAGGGAGGAATAATTTAGAAGGCAGCCAAATAAAACTCAGGTGCCTATTAAAAACCAAACAACCTTCCACTGACATTTGGAGTGGTCTCTTGCTCCTACAGAGGGAATAGAGCATCTGTGTAAGACTTCCAAGTCAGACATTTAAGAGTCGCTTTTGTTGACATTGACCTAATGGCTGAGGTCATTTAATTTGTTATAGTTATAATTGGACTTAGATTAGTCCTTCTCAGTGCATTATAGTGAAGTCACAAGACTTCTGGA
This sequence comes from Neopelma chrysocephalum, assembly GCF_003984885.1. Taxonomy (NCBI): domain Eukaryota; kingdom Metazoa; phylum Chordata; class Aves; order Passeriformes; family Pipridae; genus Neopelma; species Neopelma chrysocephalum. The sequence continues at coordinate 9,360,281 of NW_020897809.1, forward strand.
CAGTCTACAATGGTCTTTGGCTGTAGTACTGGTTATTTGATGGTTAATTGCAACACCACCCTTTTAGGGTTGCTTAAAGAAAACTGAAGCCTGGTCAGTTAGTCTTTTACATACTCAGATCAAGGTAACTTTTTTTGTTATTTCCTAACAATAAAACAAAATATGAGGAAAATGTAAATTGTTTGATTGTTCAGGCAGTTGTTTGACAGTTTGTGAAGCAGCACTGAGTTCACAGTCGTGTTGTCTGAGGATGAGCAGCAGCAGAGAGCAAGAGCATATTTAACAGATGCCTGTGGCTCCAGGAGAGCCAGGCTGGGAAAATCCCAGGTCCTGGTGATCCTGCTGGAGCCCACACAGGCTGTGTGTGCCCTGAGGAGGAGCCCATCCTGCCCTGCTGAATCCCAGCACAGAGGGAGGGTCTGGACAGCAGGAGATGGGGACCAGGTTGGGCTCGTGGGCCCTCAGCACAGGTTGTGAGTTGACTGTCTGGGGGACTTGGGTTTATCCAGTTGCTTTTGTGGATGGGAATCTTCCAGGCAGCCTCATTAATTGTGGATTAAGCAGAAAGTTAGTTTTCCAGAGCTTGGTTTGCTTGGTTTTCTTGATTTTTTTGCCCCTTGTTTTGATGAGTCTGTGTGTGACAGACCACTTAGGGAAAGGGGAGATGTTGTGCCTGTCCAGCCAGGTTTTAATCCTCCCTGTCTGTTTTGCATATATGTACTATACTTGTTTCTGTTTTGGTTGGTTGGAGTTTTTTAATTATTTTACTTTGTATTACTGCATTGATGGATTTCTATTATTTTATAATCAGAATTGTCTAGAGTATTAATTACTAGAAAACCACATGAGAAGATAGGGCTTTTGTCCCAAGATTTCTATGCTAATGTAGCAAAAATAATCATATTTAAACTTCAGTAACTCTAAAACACATTTAAGTTTGGACCATTGAAATTCACGTCTTATTTATGTCAAGGGCTCCAAAACATGCATTTTCTAAAATACAGGAAGTAATATAAAAGCCTAGGGCTTCTAAAAAGTCATTTCTTGAAAAATAATCTGTATTTCAACTGGAGGTTGGTAGAGGTGCAGTGAACCTTTTAGTGATGAGCTAAGCAAACCTGAAAATTAGGTTTATAGTACTTGTATCAACAGAATGGCTATAGAGTTTCAACTTCATTATCATGGCAACTTGGTACAAATAAGTGGTGGGGCCATAGGGAGAAGCTGAAGTTGTGCTGTGGGATGATGGTTTTCTTCTGCTCTGCTCTTCTCTGAGCAGCAGAGTGGCAGAGAGCAGGGCTGGGCACAGCTCTGCACTGCCCTGTAAGGCTCGGGGAACATCTGATGAGATGCATTATATTCCCTAAATCATTCTCACTTCTTTGTGCTATTAATTCTGTATTTGTGTCTAATACAGCAGCATCTGGCTGCTACTGCTGTCTGACTTCCAAAGATCTCCAATTCTGGACTAGCTATGCAGAAGGAGCTCACAATAGCCCACAAAAGCAGTTTTTCCTGTGTGACTTCCCCTTCCCCTGCGAAAACCACATGCTCTGGTGGAGTTCAGATGTCCCACAGAGGTCCAATCTAAGGAGCTGAAGTGACAGAGAATCTGTCACATCCTCAGGTAAATTGTTCCAGTGGTTAATTAATTACCTTAATTGTTCTGCACCAAGAACAGATTTATTTTTCTGTACAAATGCCTTTGGTTTCCAGCCACTGGATCTCAAGATGCCTTCGTCTGTCAGATTAAAGAGCCTCATCTTATTACTCCTCTCTCTGCAGAGGCACTTGCTGACCACTCTCGAGTCACCTGTTAACCTTCCCAGGGACAGACTAAATGGATTGAATGTCTCTAGTTCCCCACTGTAAGGGAGGTTTATCAAACTCCTATTCTTCTTGATTTGGCCTGCTGAAACCCCTCCAATTTGCTCTTGCCCTCTTTTTCAGCTGGATGCAGCATGGGCTTGTGCAGTCTTTCATGTCTTCTACCAGAACTAAGGAGCTCCTGGCCATCTGCTGACCCTTGCCCTGCTCTGTGCATCCCAGGGCTGAACTTGTCCTCAGCTGCTGCTGAGCCCTTAATCCCTCTCTGGTGTCCTCATGAAAATGGGATGGGGAGCATGGAGAGGCCAGTCCCTAGCTCTTGTTCAGCCTGTCATGGCCCATGGGCTTTTTGTGCCTCTAACTTGGCTTCTGTCCTGGCTACGCAAAAAGAAAAGGAAAGTCCTGAAACAGGTAGCTGTGCTGGGCTGGGAAGGAGGCACAGGGGAGCTGGGGAGTTTGGCTCTGTTTGGAGTCTGCTCACACGAAAGTTCACCAGCTCCAAGTGAGTGTAATTGTGGAGACAAAGTAGGAGCAGCCTGAAAATCACAGGGACGGCATAACATCCTGCTGAGGAGAAAAGGGCCTTTCCGAGGTCCTGAAGGGGTGTCCGCACCCGCGCGGCGCTGCGGTGTGATGTGTGAGCACTCAGCCACTCCGCTGCCAGTTAGAAATGAGAAATTTCAAGGGCTATTGAGCACTCTGTGAATTTTCACAGTGGCTCAGCGCAAAGTTATTTAGCACAGGTGTTTTGGTAATTGTGATGCATTGGGAAAATTCACAGTGCTCAATGGCCCTCAAACTTCCACCTGCTTGGTGTGGTGGTTAAGTATTAGTGCAGTGGATTATAGGATAAAATATGCAGGAGATACTTGCTGGCTGCAGGACTTTTTCTGGTGCTGGTTATACTTCTTTGTTATTCCACGATCGGTTTGTTTATCTGATGTATATTAGAAGGACGGAAAGTTGGCTTTTGTGGCTCTAAAAGTTGAGTGTTTTGCACATAGTAACACCTGATGGATCTACATCCCCTCATGGCCCAGGTGAGAGCTCTGTGGAGAGGAAAGGGGTCTCTGGAAAACATCCCTGTCTGTGCTCAGTGGCATCTCTGGAGCTCTGTTCTGGGGCTGCATTGCTTCTGAAAAAGCCCAGCCATGGGCCCTGGGAAAGGGGACAGGGAAGAAGAGAGACCTCCGCCCACACTTCTCTAAATATGTGTAACTGCAGAGGGGCTACAACTCCTGAGTAAGTTTTCTTTTAATTATCACTTTCCAAGTCACCTCTGCTCCTGCACTGTGCTAGGAGGGGCCCTTGGGGAAGGATGCTCTATCTGTCCTTTCATGCACAAGTGAATTGATCGGGCATCTTTGCAGGGATGTGATATGGCCAAGTACAAAGAGTCAGACGAAAGCTTTACTTTTCCTTTTACTTCAACTCTAAAACACTCTGGAAAACACAAATGCTGAACTGGTGACACAGGCCATTATTACAATGTAATTAAAACCAGAAAATATTGTTTTCTGCTGTCTCCTAAGCTGAATTGTTGGACTGATCCCGCAAACTTTGCTGATTTTTCTGTGCTATGGATGGGCAGCTAAAGCAAAATGACCTGTGACAATGTGGGATGACTGAGATTGTTGGCTGCTGCCATTTGCACTGCAAACTGATGCTTCATTTTTTAGTTTTTGAATGGATATTAGCAATTTGATTCCCCTCCTTGCCCAGCTTTCCTCTCCTATAAATACACATAGCTGACTGGCTTTGTTCCGGCCAGGTCCCTCCCTATTTTCACCCCACTAATCATGGGAACGTGCCTACACACAACCATTCAATTGAAGCTTTTGAAGAAGTGAGAGATGACCATCTGAAGGCAAAAGGTGATAAACAAGAATGCTCTGAAAATCCCAGATCTGTGCCGTGAAAGGGTAAGGTGGTTGGATCAGCCAAGAGCCTATTGCAGCCACCTCCTCCACTCTGGGACGTGAACATGCCCCCTGTGAATCCTAGCAAGGCTGTGTGTCATGCTGCAGGCTTTTGGCAGAGCAAGGCACTCACTCTACGGTGTGTTTGGCTTTTGCAGGCACAGGTGGGACTTTAGCAATGAAAAAGCAAAATCACAACAGTCAAGGTTTGTCATGAGCAAAATGCAGTCACCTGCAAGAGTTTCCTGAAGATGAAAAACTGGTGTGTAACTAGGTAGTTTTGCCATGAAATGTAAGTAAAATTAATGGATGGATTTTATTTTGAGCTTATTGAAACATTTCAAAATTCCCATACCTGACAAGGTTTCAAATGGAAGTTTCAGTTGTCTCCTCCCCACTTCACTTTCTCCTCAGTCTCCTCTCTCCCTCTCACCCATGATTTTTAGTGTTATTAACATGGAAATTAGGCTCATTTATACAAAGTAACATCTTGACAAGTTGACAAGTGTTTTATATGACACGAGTTTGGGTTGGGAGGCATTTCTGTTTCCACAATTGCTATTATCCCCTGGCATGGAAACATAGCTGTGTGAAGCAGTGGTTGAGATGCTTATGCTGCATTTTAACCCCAGTTCACTTGGCAATACACAGTTGAGACACTGTGCTGGATGTAATCATCAGTGTCTGTGCAGGGTCTCTCCAGGTCCTAAAAAAGCCAGCAGAGGATCTGCTTTGTTGCTGTTACTGGAATCAGGTTTGGACCTGTGTGTTGCATAGCAACACTAAATTATTAGAAGAACCCTCAAAAGGGTATTAATGGTACTTATGCATAATACAGTTTGTCTTGCTCTTGTTTATGAATTGTTTTTATGCTGTTCTCCAGCCAAGTGAAGGCTTTCATCTTCCCGAACAATGGAACTCAAGTTATTTCCAGAAGGCTGGTAGCGCTCGCCCAGTGGCACAGCAGCTGTACCTGGTCTTTTCCAGGGCAAACACCTTGGGTTTCATTTGCTTATTACTCACAGATGACCAGCTTATCTCCTGCCTGTGAAATGGGTTTCCTGGCAAGCATTGGGAGGGGTTGTGTTTCAGGTGTGGGAGTTTCCTGCGTGGATCCTCATTCCCAGCTAGAAAGCACTTACAGCTTGTCTGTCTTCACTTCTCCTAGGGAAAATCATTCCTGAAAGCAAGGGATATATTTTGCCTTTTTCTCCTACTCTTTGAAAGCTGTCAGTACTAATTTAATTAGTTGGTGCATAATCACAGATTATCATTTCCAAGTCTAATGTATTATAATGTTGTTTATACTGATTTGATGATTAAAGGCCTTGTCAGAGACTTTACTTCTTTTCAAAAAGAAAAGGTATTTATCAACCTTAAAAAAAACAACAAAGACTTTGTTGTTATGCAAATGAGACATACCAGATTAGGGAGGTTTATTTTACCTGAACAGGTATTTACAGTTATTTTCTGTATTCTGTCATTTTTATTGTCTGCAGAGCCCTTGGCTTGCTCTGCAAGATAAATCCTCCCCAGGCCCAGCTCTGTCATGCAGTGCTGTGGCTCTGCCCAGACTTGGTCTATCTTCCTGTCCACCCACATCCTCTTCTGCTTTACCTGTGAGCCCCATCCATCCCCAGAAGGGCTCTCCCTGGCTCTGTGCCTGCTAACAGGGTCTCTCAGAGCTTCTCCTGCAGTGTGACCCTCTTGCACAGGGCTGTTTCTCAGGGGTGTTGCCCATGCACTGGTCCAACTGTGGGTTCCCAGGATGGTCATTGCAGGCGTGGGGGGACTGTGGGACCCACCACCAGTGGACAGCTCGTGCCTGGAGGTAAATCAGTGTGTCCAGGGGCAAAAGGCCCAGTTTGGAGATTGAGGGAGCTCCTTGCTGATGCAGAAAGTGTTGGTGGATATGACACTGCCTGGCAGAGAGGTGCTGTCACCCTTGAGCTGATGGGTCTTCCCCAACTGCCCTTCCCAGGGACCACCAGCAGCATTTTACCAAATCCCACTTTATTTCTCCAGTCTCCGAGCAAGGAGGAACATCTCCTCTTTGCATCAGAGTTGGACTGAAGATTCAGTCATGTGGAATGGCAGTAGGCAGTAAAGGGCAGAAGGCCTCTCTTCTCTAAGCAGGATACTGTGTAAACCCTTCTGTTTTGGGATGTTTGTTATGTTCTGCTTTATTTTGCATATGGTGTTCTGCAAGTGATGGCCATGGCTGCAGGCTGTGTGTCTGTTCCCTGAAAAAGCAATACATTTCTCCACCTGCCTGCTGGAGCCTTCACTGTCAGTTTTCTGCAGCTGGGTGAATGACCGTGTTTGTCATCTATTCCACAGACTGTTATTTAAATTACAAAGCTCATTCTTTGCATCAGCATATGCACAGCAAGTTAGCAATCTATGCATAAAGTCCCAGCAGGCAATGATTGTCTCCTGAGGAAGGCAGAAGAAAAGGCAGCCCACTGGATTGACAGAAATATTGCTGAATTCAGATTTGTTCCTGGAACATTTTGGTTTTCTTTCGAAGAAAGTTGCCGTTAACGTGGCTGCAACTGAACATAGGTGAGCAAGGCTGCTGCAAATTAGGCTGCTGTGGTGTAGAAAACCCCAGTGTCATTAGCTGGTATACTACCTCAGTAAAAACAAACCTCAGACCTGAACAATTATGCTATTTCTGCTTTGATTTGCAGCACTGATAACCAGCAATGTGCTGCTGGAGCTGCCCAGTGCACAGACCAGAGGGGCAGGCAGGGATCTCATGGGGTTTTCTGCAATGTTTTTCCTTAATGGTTTGTCAAGATTTGGGTTCTGGTTTGCATCACTCCCTGCTTGGGTATCTCCACAAGGGTGATGTGAGCCCACTGACTCGTCATTACTAGCGGGGAGAATGTGGCTGTGGGGATCTGCCCCCCCTGAAATGGGGTGTCAGTGATCTGGGTGAGCTGGCAAAGGAGACAGATTGTTATTACCGTTATTTTCTTTAATTGCAGGCGACAGTAGGGCTGTTTTGTCCTCGGCCTGGGCAGTGACCAGACAGGGAGGCAGAGGAGACTGTCTTAGCCCATTTTGCAGCGTGGTCTCTGCAGGACACTGCCAGCAGAAGAGTTTAAGCTGTGCTGGCCCTTCCTCAAACCCTCGAGCCACTCTGAGAGCAGTCCCCTGTCCCACCAACACCTGCTGGGGCCAGCACTGCTTACCTGTGAGCACGGTGGAGACACCAAGAGCACCTTCAGTCCTCTGGAGGTGCTGAGCCACCTGGATCTTATCCACTGTGGATAAAACAGTTGTTTTCACAGTGATCACTGGTTAAACTTTCAGTGGAGAAAAAATGAGCTACAATTTAAAAGTAACTGAGCCCTCCCAGACCTTTTCCAGGTATTTCTGCAACAGAAAGTTTCAAGGCCTGGCTGATTAAATGGTCAGGGACCAGGGGTGTGCGTATGTGTATTTTCTGTCCATACACACACATATGTGTGCATGCATGGGCAGGGAGATGCCACGGAGGCTCTGGGCTCTCTCTGTGTGCTCCAGAGTCAGGCAGTACTGGGCTCCTGCCTGGGCTGGACTGGGGTCCACTGAGTAAATCACCCTGGTGGTGCCACCTCCTCATGGCACTCTGGCTAAAGCCTCCTCAGGCACAGGCATTCTTGCCCAGTGCTCGTTTTGCAGTGCTGCCCTAAATGCAGTTCATGGTCGCTTGCCTCTCTGGGGTTCAGCTGTGTTTGCTCTTGCTCAGATAAATCAGAGGAAGTGGCTCCTGCCCTGGAGATCCCACAGTGCCCCTGGACGGGGAGCACCGTCCCTTGGCCATGCTGCTGCAGCTGAGCCCACTTTCCCATCTTCATACCCTGGGGAATGCTGAGCACATGGACAACCCTCCTCCCCCTCAATATGCTGTGAGTAATTTTGACCCTTGGAACAATTTCTGGGTCTCTGGTAGTGGTCTGTTTCCTTGCAGCAAGGCGATCTGGGAAAAGCTGCCCTTCAGTCTCAGGCTTTCAAGTGACCTTTTTTTTTCCTCTGACAGAAGGATAAAATCACAAAAATTAATGTTATGGTTTTTGTTGTTGGGGGTTTATAATGCAATATATATTGGCTGGTGTGAAAGTTCTCCTTGCTGGGTGTAGCCCCTGTGTGCTTTGCCAAACAGTCTCTGAGTGATGGGGTTACATGGCACGTTTTAGTCTAACGAATTTAAGCACAAAAGTTATTATTTCTATAAAAATGCATGCTATACATTGTGCTGTCAAACTTCTACAGACATTATTTTACAGATATTATCATAACATTAAAACATTAGAGAAGGCTGAACTCTCACCTGGGAAGCAGCACATAATGCAAATCAATAGACCTGCATTTCTTTACCACTTTATTGACTCACAAACATGCAGCTTGTAGGAGTCCTTCAAGATCCTCCCCTGTTCACAACCCTGTTATATTTCCAAACACCACTAAAGGAACAGTTTTTCCCCTCAAGGTAATTGCATAACTTCCTTCTGTTTCACTCCAAAAAATACTATGCACATCAATGGACTGCAGAGCATGTTCAGATATCTCTTACCCTTCGCTAATGATGTTCAGTAGATCAATCAGGGGGAGAAATTTCTTTTTTTTTTTTCTCCCTTGTAGAGGATCTTGATCTTTCTCTGAGGGGAATGACCTTGACTTGGTGATGCAGCTAAACTGGGAAAGCTGTTTTACTATTCAAACTGAATTTAGACTAGCTAAATAAATAGCAGGGAAAAGAACAAATCTTTTCCCTTAAATAAATGTAAGATATTAAGACCTGGCTTTGCAATGATTATAGTCTAATACACAGCTTGCTGAGAGGCGGTATTTTGCCTGTGTCTCTAACCTTGAATGTTCCATTCATCTCTGTGGAAATGCTTCCTTTTTGCTATACATTTTGTGCACACAAAGAACAATTTAAAAGGTACATGGCATGGTCAATCAGAGATACCTAACTGGCTTTTTGGAAAACATGAATTGTGCTTCTTTTTTTTTTTTTTTTGTTAATACAAACACAAAACAAGTCAGTGGCACCACATTAATCATTCAAGCCGATTGGAAAGTCTCCAAGCTCCAGCTGAGTTAAAAAAAAAAACCAAAACACAACCACAAACAAAAACCCCACACACTTTGATAAGAACCAACTGGGAATGAGATTCTTTTTTTCCTCTAAGTTTCAAAAAGAACAACAACAAAAAAACAATTCGAAGAATTGGCAAGCAAACAAATTGAACTATCATGGCTGGTTGTAAGGGCCATGCTTTGGCTCTGGAGAAACGATTCATAAATATTCATTAGTCTGGGGAAACATGAAAAACAGGATTAGACTTGTTCATGGGAGTTCATCTTTAGGGTCAATGCTAGGGTGAGAGAGGCAAGACAGGCAAATTGCAGTTTTATAACGTATTTCCTGGGACAGACAAGATCTGCAGACTTCTCTCTTGAAAACAAAAGAAAAAAAGCAACTTCAAAAGACAGCAAAAAGGCGTTTTCATTTCTTTGCACAGCAGAGATGCTGTCTCAGCTCAGGCTGCCCCACGGAGGATGCACACCCCGCGTGCTCCCCCAGTGCCGTGCCATGGGATGATGGCTCTGGCTGTGTGTCCCCCAGGGCTCTGTGTGGCATGTCCCCACATGCTTGCCTGTCTCCACAGACCATGGCACTGCTCCCATGCTGTGTTTGACACTGCTGCAGTTGTCTTGTCCCATTCATCCTGGGATGTGGGATGGCCCCGGGGGTTAGTGCCTGTGGCATTTTTTATCTCCATACAGAAATGGGGGTTTTACCGTAGGAAAATATCCAACGGTTTTGAAGCTGCCAGGGTTGCTCCTGAAGTCCTTCCACGGAAAGTCAATGCACAGCAGAGAGCTAATGAGCTCAAAAGGCAGGTAGGATGGGAAGAGTCCACAACGCTTCCAGGAACCACCCCCAAGTTACCAGGGGAGTAGAAAATGACTGTGACCTCTGGCAAGACGGCCAGGAGCATGAAGACATCCATATGTCACCTATCTGCTAGAGGCTGAGATGGAGAGAATTGAATCTCAGGGAAATGCAGCCAGGTCCAGATGATAACTCAATACTGTAGGACTTGGAGCCGCTGCCTTCCTCTGCTTCCAGGGAAAAGGCTGTTCTTCTGTTTACTCCTGCATTCCTTGGTTGCCTGTTTAGAAGGTGACATTGGTATTGCCTGTTGCCAAATTTCTTAGCAACTGCTTTCCACTGCTGGATGGATGACTCTGTGCTACCATGAGACACAAACTGGCATTAGCAGCATCACTGTGGAATCTGTGAGTGAGCCCCTGTGCTCATAGGAAAGGAAAAATACAGCATGACTAGAACCAACTGAAAAATCAACCCTCCCCTTATCCACCCGTTGTAGCACACAAAGTTGATCATACTTTAATGCTGCTAAAGCGAGTGGGTGAGGGATTTTAGTGACTTTATTCATCATCAGTGCAGGACAGATTCACCATGAGTGATTTCTACACTTAGAATCATACAAACATTGTATTGGGTTTGTGTGGCAAGGCTTTGGTGGGAGGGAGGGATGTGGGGGGTGGCTACAGGAGTAGCTTCTGTGAGGAGCTGCCAGAAGCTTCTCCTATGTCCAGTGGAGCCAATGCCAGCTGGCTCCAGAATGGACGTGCTGCTGGCCAAGGCTGAGCCCACCAATGACTGTTGCAGCTCCTCTGGGATAAGAAGTTTAATAAGGGCAGAGAAAAACAAAACCCTGCACGATTGCAGCTGGAGTGAGCAGTGAGCATATGTGAGAAGAACAGCTCTGCAGACAGCAAGGTCAGCGAAGAAGGAAGGAGAGGAGGTGCTTCATGTGCCAGAGCAGAGATTCCCAAATTCTAGATATCCAATCTAACACCCTACCCAGCACAACTTGAGGCCATTTCGTCTTGTCCTGTCACTTGTTACTTGGGAGAAGAGGTCAACCCCTACCTGTCTACAACCTCCTCTGTAGAGATGGATAAGGTCTGTCCTGAGCCTCCTTTTCTCCAGGCTAAACACCCCCTCATAAGACTTGTGCTCCAGACCCTTCACCGTCTTATATTGCACAGGAATATGATCCTTAAGTCGGGTAGTTGGGACAAGATGTTGGAGCCTCTCTGCCATTGCACCAGGACTAGGAAATGCAAAACACCTTGCAAGGTGTGGGTGGGGAAGTACAACCTAAGAGTCTTGCCAGAAATTGCACCAGTTTTGTAGACAGATTGGGCAAAGATGAAGCTGAATTAAGGAAAACAGTAGCTATAAATATTTTCTGTTTTGCTATAAGCAACAAAGCCATGGAAATAAATTGGTCAGTCTGCAGGATCCAGCTGGTAAATATCAGCTTTCCCAGTTCCACTGGGAAATGCTTTGTCTCATGGTACTCAGGATACTGTAATACTGCCTTGCGTTTTTGTCTCTCCTATCTGCAGTCATTTCCTCCCTCTTCTTGGTTACTACTGTCACCTCTGGTGCCTTTTAATATTCCACAGTAACTCTTCCCAGAAGCACTGAGAGGCTGAGGGGAAATTGGGCTTGTTCCACTGGAGCCTCTTTGTGCAGGGTTTTCTGTTTGCTGATTATTATCTTGAACAAGCAGAATCCTCACAAAGGAAGGGGGAGGAAAAGGGTGCTCACGTTGAGCTTTTGTACCTTTCCCAGGCTGTTTTCCTCTGCTTGCTGGGTTACAGAGATACAATCACAGAGCTTTAATAGTCTTGCTTTGGGGCCAGGGATTTCCAGCTCTGCAAGGTGGATTTCACTGAGTTTGATGATCTGGGAAGGCAGAGGCTGTGGGACAGGCTGTGCAGTGCTACAGCCCTTCTCCATTTCAATTAGAGCTCATCACCTGCTGAGTGAGGACAACCTGCTATAAGAAGTAACCAGCCCACAGTTTGGCAGTGCCAAACAACTGATTGCCCTTTTATTAGAGAGGACTTAAAATGCTTCTCCACAGTGGGTCACTCTGGGTCTGTGTTTTATCCCAGTCCAGGTGTCTAGAGGTGCTGGGGTACAAGGGCTGTGGAAACAGCACCCTGACTCAGCCTGATGGGAGCTGCTGGCTTTGGAAGGGCCCATGGCTGCTGTTTTCTCTTCCTGCATGCTCAGGCATTGCAGGCACTACCAACAGGGAGTCTGGGCCCTGTGGGCTCTGCACTCGCTCCAGTCTCTTGCTGTTTTCTTTTTCTTGCCCTGCATTGATACTTCCTCCACACTTCTGCTGGTCCTCGATCACCAGCAGCCAGGGCATTGCAGCTGTCTATATTTTAACTTAAAGTGAGTGGCATCTTTTCTCCTGGCAACAGGCTGCCTTGCTTTCTTCCCCTCTCCTTCAATAAAAAGTGACAAGTGCTCCTTCACAGAGCAGCACAATCAAAGGAGCCGCTCACAGAGAGCTGACAGTAAGTTGTGTGCTGGCTGCAAACTGTTCCACTGTGGGACTGCTTAAATAGAGTTCACATCCTTCCCATCTCTCTCCCTCGTGTGACACTGCCTTGCACCCTTTCTGATCATAGCAGAGCTTATCTCATCGTGGCTTATCTGAAAAATCAGCTCCGAGGTTTTAAAACCATGTCTAAGGGGTTTTTTGTGGCTCTGTGAAGGTCCCCTCAGTGTGGTACGATGCAGCTGAAGGCTCTACCAGAGGGCTTTGCTCCCTGCTCTGCTGCTCAGCACCCTGCTAATTGCTGGGTCAATATATAAGGAGCTTTTCTAACCATTTCAGGATGCACTGATGTGCGTCTTCAACTCTGGTTCAGGCAATCACAGGCACACTTTGGATGGAGGAGCTCATCTCCCTGAGTGCCCGCGCTGCCTAGCAGCAAGGGAGCCTCTCAGCAGTGCTGCGAATCAATAACATCTCTAGTTCTCCTCCAAAGTCCCTGGAGCCAGGGAGTTTACTTCTCCTCTGTCTTCATCTACAGCAGTCTTCCTCAGCACTGATGGGCGTCTGATACCACTGTCTCAGTGCCAAGCATTTGTCAGTCTGTGTTGGAGGCATTTCAATTGAAAACGCGACTGTTACTGGTCCCAAGCTGGTGAGGATTGTGTGTATCCCAGTGTAGCTCCAGGATGTGTGTATCCCAGTGCAGCTCCACTCTCAAATGGAGTGTTTGTCAGGCTACTTTTGGGCTGTAATGGCAGCTTTTGCAGCATGGTGGTCAATTAAGAAGGTAGTAGTGCAAGCATTGATGGAGGATGCCCCTCTGCTCACCACTGTGGATATGGGCAGGGCAAAGTGTGTTTCAGTGAATTATTGCCTTCACTGTTGGATTATTTTTTTACCCTTCTAATTTAAATGAATGTGGCTTTAGTGAACATAGATGTACATTGGTATGAGCAGGAGGAAGTTCAAAAAACCACTTTGCAAGGATTCTCCTTCTGCTGCTCTGCTAATGAAACTGAAACACTCTTCCTTTCTGTGGTCTGTGCAAGATAGCTGGACTTTTTACTTTTGTAATTAGTTTCTACATGATTATCTATTAATATTTTCATTTTTGATTCCATGCCAATGTCTGCTTTTGGCCAAGGTCTCTTTTGACCATCTTATTTTGCATATTAGTACTAAGCTCCTGGAGAAAACACTGTTTTTGCTGAAATCTGGGAGACTGCACTTGCTGAGCAGACCGGGGTAGCAATTTGGGAACTTCAATAATTAGTCCTTCGTTCCCAGAAGTCTGCACATAAATGTGAACTAACCTTTAGGAATCCTCTGCAGCTCTGACAACTAATATCAAACTTACACTTTGCAACAGGATAGAGAATGTATAATTTATGAGCTAGCGAAGTATCTTTAATTAAACCAGTATTTTCTAAATTTTGACTTAATTTAATTCTAATCTAACAGAAAGAAGCAATCTGGGTCCAGCCAAGGTTTTCCTTAAATACCATCCTTGTTATCTAGGAGACTTTGAATCAAGTAAGATAGATGGTTTTAATTTCCATGTTCTCAGTGTAACACTTGGGGTCAATGTTTGCATACTTATCATAGGCAGTTTACCACTGACAACCACAGTAATTGTTCAACTTTTCCTTGGTGAAGACCTGATTGACTATTATGCACTGTATTTATTTTGTCTCCCACTAAAATATAGATGATTGATTATTCCATTATTCTATTGACCAAGGCTGTAACAAGGTGTGACAAATACGTGCCATTACAGTCCATAACCTGCTGGGGAAGGTGGTGCAGTCAGGTAGGAGAATTCTAATGCATGTGACTCTCTGGAAAGCTTTAGCAAACTTTCAGGACACTGTATTTAAAAGGCTTTACTTGAATGAATATTCCTTATTTTTGCTAAGTACTTTCTAAGAGTGAAAAAAAAGATAACAGGTCCTTATCTGAAAAATATGATTGAGACCCCACTGGAACCAAGGGAAATTCTTCCAATGAGTTGCTGGGCTCTGGGAGGGTCCTGAAGGTAATTCTTCTGTTTACTTCACTGAGAGTTGTGTCAGCCCTGAAAAAAAATCACCATTTGTTAACTGCATTAAAATGTGCAGGGAAAGAAGTGTCTTCTGTCACTGATGTAGCACATTAATGTGAATTATATGCACATAACAAGGGGGACTTACAGTTGGAAAGAGAAAAATCCTGCATTTTAAAGCTCTTTATCTGCAACTTGGTATTTGAAATGTGTAATTTAATTATCTTTGAACTTCTTTGTTCCTCCTTAAAATAAATCATATTTAATTTTCCTTTTAAATATCATGCATTGATGGACGCAGCACTGGGGATCGTGGCAACAAAATGGTGTTGAACCAGCCACTGGAAATTAGTAGTAATAAACAATGCATTTGCTGCCGGTCTGTCATATTAATTAGTCTTCAGAATGTGTCAGTCCTTTTCATTTGTATTTAACGTTGCCTGAGTTTACTGCCAATTAAATACAATGTTGTTATCAACTCAGCTTGCACGTGATTGTGTTGGATTAATGTGGTTCTTTTCTTTGATCCACTATAATTAAAAATCACAGTTATGATTTTAAGCAAGTGTAAAAATATAATCAGTTTGCATATGCAGCTGCCTTTTTCTTCTAATATACTTTAATAACATTCACCTCTAATTAACAGCTGTGGAAGTCCTGAGCCCTGTTTAGCAGCTCAGAGGAGACTGCAGCATTTTGGAAGCCCCACACGTGCCCCTGTCCTTGCCCTCTGCCCAGCCACACTGGGTGATGTTTTTGAGTGATATCTGTGGCCCTTCAGTCCCCAAATCCTCAAGGAGAGCTCTTCAAATGTGAGCTGAAAGAAAATTCCAGCTTAAAACTCAATACTATTTCACATTGAACTTTTAGGGTTTGGTATTTCACTGAACTCTTGGTTTTGGGACCCGCCACCGAGTAGGGGTGAGGAGCAGACAAAATGCCACTGCCTAAACCAGAAGGACATTGTTTCCCATCTCTACCCACTTCTCTGATGCTGACAGACAGGACTCAGACAGCAGAAAGGCTGGCGAAGGCTGCTCCTCTGCTGGAGCAGATAGAAGTAATTAGTCAAATCACTGCAGCGCAGAGAGGGATGCTGGCCCATCTCTCGTCAGGCAGCAAATGACTCATTGCATAACAACTTCAGTTTACTTCAGTAAAGGGGTATTTTGTTTTCTTCTTCTACTTTGAGCAGGGAAACAGAGAGATGAATTTTTCAAAAGGCCACCACAGCTTTTGTTTGAGAGCTCTGCCTTCCAGGTCTCCTAAGGCCACTGAGAAAGTCACAACCTGAATAAATGTCATCAGCAGTCACCCTGGGAGGGATGGAGACCAAAAGCATTGCTGCCTCTTCAAGAGGCATAGCCATGGTGAACTGGTGAGCAGCTGGTGGATAGCTGGTGAGTTGTTGTTATTCACCAGCCTGATTGACCCGTTTATGCCCCATGTGCACCAAGCGCTGCTGGGTCCTGCGGGAATAAGGCAGCCTGCATGCTCACGACATCCACCCCCTTGTCCACACCAGCCACGGGGGTAGAGCACAGCAAGGACATGCAGCCCCCACAGAACCACTGCTGGCTGGAAGAAATTTTTCCCAACAAGCAGAAACAAATAGAAAATTGCCCTCTTACTTTCTGCATCACCTCCCAGCGAGTGACAAGCAGTCAGCACCGTGTTTGCTGAAAGTTGGCCCCTTCAGCTGAGTTTTGCCCACTGCTGTGCTCCATCAGCTGCCATTGCAAAGGGCTTCTGTGCTGTGAGAGGCAGAGTTTGCCTGTCCCACCATGTGCCCTTCCTTACTCATTCCCAAAGGAGGTCAGACACACCTAAGCAAAGAATTAAGCTTGAATGAGTGGAATTTAGTAAAACACAAGCCATGCCTTGCTGGCCCTTCGGTAAGTAACACACAGTGTTCTGCTGAGGCAGGGCTCTTTGTGCACATAATAAGTAATGTTCCAGTGAGATGAAACCTCAGGCTCCTGATTCAGCTGATATTTCTGGCAAATTGTTGACCTATTGCAGTTTATTCAGGATTTTTCTAGTCCTGTTATAGCAGCTCTAACAGCGACAGATTTGTCATGCTGTTTCTAACAAATATTCAGCTTTTGGGACTCTGAAAGCTATAATATCTTGAGGCATCCCAGATAATAATTGCTTCTGTGCTCTGCAGTAACACTCTGTGTTTATAGGCAAGGAAAATAATTAATTTAATATTAATTAATAGGATTTAATATAGCCAGTGCTAGCTTGTGTCATAGAATAACTCATAGGGACAATTTTAATTTCACCTGACATATGTATATTGATGATTTCTTTCCTGGGCTGGAACCAGAGGACAGTGTGGCTGCACCCTGGGCAGGGAGAAGGGCAGCCCAGGTAATGAGAGGTGGCTGTGAGGAAAGAGTACAGCAGAGCCATTTGCTGCCTTGAAAAATTTTAAAGGAGAAAGCAGGAAAATGGCCCTTCTTTCTGTTCAGCTTCAGAAGAAACAACTGCAGGAACAGTCTCCTTGCCTGGGTGTGATATAGTGGTTTTGATGGAGAAAATACTGCTCTTTTAGAACACTTTTCTCTGCTTTACTGTATCATGAGGAAAATTTTAATCCAATTTTGGACCTGTTAAAATTTGGAGGAATTTTCAGAGTTCCCGAGAAGCTAAAAAAATGTAAGGACATTGCTTATGTCACTTCAAAGAGGACATGTGTCAAATCATAAAATGACAGAATACTTGGTTGGAAGTGACCTCTGGGATCATCTGGTCCAGCCTTTTCTGGCAAAAGCATGGTCAGACAAGATGGTCCATTGTCCTGTCCTGCTGAATCCTAAAAGTGTCCAACACTGGGGAATCCACCACTTCCCTGGGGAGATTATTGCCATGGCTGATTGTTCTCACTGTGAAAATTTTTCTTCTTGTGTCTAATTGGAATGTCCCCAGAAGTAACTGTTACCCCTCCCTCTTCCGTGTGACTCCTTGTAAAAAAGGACCCTCCATCTTATTTGTAGCCACCCTTTAAATACTGGAACCTGGCAATAAGGTCTTTCCTAAGGCTTCTTTTCTCAAGGCTGAACAAACCCAGCCTTCCCTCACGAGCCTGCTCTTCCCAGTCCTTGGATCATCTTTGTGGCCTTTCTCTGGACTCCCTCTGCCTGTCCACAACTTTATTGCATGGCAGGACTAGAACTGAACACTATTCCAGATGTGGCCTGACTAGCACTGACTAGAGTGGGATAATGACTCCTTTATCTCTACTGGTGATGCCCTTGTTGATGCCACCTGCACCCTGCTGTCTCTCTTTGCTGCAGCAGTGCACTCATCACTCATATTGAGCTTGTAATGGAGTGACAAAACCAAATGCTTCCTTGTGCTTCACCACCTATTAAACCCAGCAAGAGGCTGCGATCAAACCCCTTCCCTGAGTGTTGCTAAAAGGCTTTTATTAGCAGCGAGATGCAGCCTGTGGGGACCTGTCACACTGATGTTTCCCTGACAGGGGTCAGAGATCAGACAAACTTCCGCAGCGACGTACGTCCAAGTTGTCTTTCAATATCCTTTGGCTTCACATTTCATGTCACATTAAGGCTTTCAAAAAATACTCATGTTTAAGACAAAACTCAGGCTGGCGCTTGTACAAGCCCATAGGTGCGCACTGGCAGTTGTTCTTTCAGTGATTTTGGGGGGATTTCCCTGAAGTCAGGCTCATCCTTGGCTGCCATGGGATGGATCTCCAGTGCAGCTCAGCCTGCATGAGTGAGGATGCTTGCAGACAGCCGAGGTCTTGGGAATTGCTAATGAAACCAAGTGCTCTGCCAGCAAACTACCCTGGGTCTCCCACTGGCTGTGTAATTAAAATGGGGACTGTATGGGTGTGAAGTTAATGCTGTATACATAATGTATCTGTCCCAAGGTAAGCCTTCACATCTGTTCTCTGTAAAACTGTAAGTGCAGGATATAATTAAGCGATTGAGAAATAGTTTGAGCAGAAAGCAGCGCTGTCCACCAGCAGCTCAAACTGCCTCTCGCTGCAGAGTGCAGGGAGTCTGACCAGCCAGAGTTAGAGCCAGCATAAAACCAGGCTGGAGGTGCTCCTGGTTAAAAACATTCATGGATTTGGCGTTTTTACATTTTCCCCCTTTATTCTGTCATTGAGTACAAGGAGAAACTTCAGCCTGTAAATGCCACCGGTTCTCCATTTCACACTGACATTCCCAGGGACAGCAGAACTGCCTGTAAAGTGTCTGTCACCCAAGGAAAATTGGAAAAAAAATTCTTCCAGGTTCTTGCACACCCTTGTCACTCGTAAATAAGCTGTCACTTAACCCTTACATGCCCACCTCCTGCTGCAGGAGCTAAAGATGGTGACATACTCGCCTCAATGCTGCCGCTCTTCTGGGTGTGGGCAGTTCTGGGAGAGCTGATAATGAGAGGGAAAAGAGAGGGAAAAGAGGGGGAAATATCTGTCCTGGCATTTTAGAAATGTGTTTGGAAGTGCATATGTGGAGTCAGAAATGCTCCCCCAAAAGATTTGCAGCCGTAGCCAAAAACTGAACCACCCACCCAGGCTTTTCTTCCCACCTTACCTACTTTTTGTTTTGCTAAATGTCAGTTTGCTTGTCAGCCTCTGGCTGGGGTTTTGATGTTATTCCCTCACTTCTTTCAGCAGGATCCTTTTGCCAGAAGAGAGAAATGCCATGGCATGACAGCTCTTCTGTCCCGGCTGGGGCTGCATGTGTGAGAGGGGGGCTCTGGCAGCGCACGGCACCTGGACAGACAGACAGCACAGCTCCTGGATGGGTGGGCAGCAGGAAAGGAAAGGTGTCAGGGCACCTGTCAGCAGCTGGTGGATTTAAAAGTAAAATATGCAAACAGGGTGTCTGCACTTGGGTCATTTCTCCTGGCACAAAGTGGGATGATGCCAAATGCATCCTGGCCAATTTTCTCTCCCTCTATCACACTCCAGCACCGACTCCTCAACACCTGGAGATGCACGATAGTATGTATATAATATTTTATAGTATGTATATATATAGTTATATTTATTATTAATAATAATTTTATAAAGTATATTTCTATATATGCATATTAATATACATATATACATGCAAATCCATAAGTAGCCTTCTAAATACTTAATATATTTATTTCATATATACAATGCATATTTAGTGTATATATAATATGAT
The DNA here is from genome assembly GCF_003984885.1 of Neopelma chrysocephalum. Lineage (NCBI taxonomy): Eukaryota > Metazoa > Chordata > Aves > Passeriformes > Pipridae > Neopelma > Neopelma chrysocephalum. The sequence continues at coordinate 9,379,644 of NW_020897809.1, forward strand.
AATAATATATAATAATAATTTTTAATATAATATAAATGTATACACATATATATAAATGTTTTATATATGTGTAAATATCTACATACACACACGTGTGTGTGTAAATACGTGTGTATACATAAAGCTCTTTTAAAAGGTCTTTGTATGTCCATATACTACCAAGAATGTATATATATGTGTGTGTATATATATATATGCATATAAAGATACATATATGCACACATTTTAAACATTAAAAAATATTGGGGCTTAGATATATAAAGACCTTTATATATAAATACCTGAAAACTTTCCATATCTACATCCACATCTACATCTACACATCTGTATCTAGTGAACATAAGTATTTTTCAGAGAGGGCTGTGGCCCTGGTGCCTGGCTCAGCAGTGCCCACCTCACCTGCCCAGCAGGTCTGGGGGAAGTCCCCACCACTATGGGCTGTGCAGCCCCTGTGCCGCTGCTGCTGCTGCCCCTCCTGTCCAGTAATGTGTGACTGAGTGCTCAGGGCACCTTGGGTTGAGCTTGTGCCTGAGCATTTGTATTTGTTTGTCTCTTCGTGCCACTCTATAAACAATGGGATTTCCATTCCCCTGCTGCCACCTCTCTCTGCATTTCCTGGCATCTGTCTGTGTTTAGACTTGATAAACATGAAGAGTGCTGAAGTTTGTCCTGTGGGAGATGCACAGGTGTGCACACACCCAGGGCTCACTGTCTTGTGACTGTTAATTTTCCCCCTTGTTTTACTGACAAACCTACTCCAGAAGTCACTGCAAAGAGCAGCTGAGGACAGTGCAGAGCCAGAGCCCTGCTGCAGGGCCAGCAGCCATAGCTGGGTCTTTGGAGAGGAGACTGAGGGGTGGAAAGGCATGCTTTGCTTCTCAGCTGCTGGATTTGACTAGAAATCCTCCGTTTAGTGTCTATAGCACAGATACTGATGGTTGTTTATCATCTGCAGCCTGATTTATGTCAGGAAAGGTTTGGTATTCAGCATTCCCTTTCCTTCTGGTTATGGGACTCAGTGGGGCTTGCAAGTGCTGCTGGAGGAGACTGAGAATGTGGACAATACCCAGAAAATTCAGTTTATCTGGGACACACACATCTGGGCAGACTCAAGGCAGTGTGACTTTCCTGCCTGTGTGCAGCTAGCTGAAAACTGCTATGTTGATTTTGTGCTCCAAGGGAAGAATTCCCCCCTCCTTTTTTTTTTTTTTTGTTTTTAATATCTTTGGCTTGAAATTTATGAAGTGCTTGACCACTCATGGAGTTCTGCAACTCCACCATCTGCATCGTTACACAGCAGGCAGGTGGGGACAGGCCACCTGCTTCAGATCTGGAAAGTGCCACTCAGTTTAAAGGGAAAAAAACTTTTAGGAAGCAGCTGGAATCAGAAATAGATGAAAAATATCTTCTTAAAAAGACCAAGAATTAGCAGAATCTAAGTGGCACAACAGAGGAAGCCTTGGCAACAAAGCAAGTCATGCGAATAGGTCAGGAAGGCAAAGGATGAAGGGAGACTTGCTTAGGTAGACCTAGGAAAGACTGTGTAAATGCACAACTTCTACAACCATAGGGCACTGGAAAGACCAAGGAGAGCAAACTGAAGGGCTGATGGAAGGGAGCACAGGGCAGGAGTATATGGGCAAGTAAAATGTTATGTGCCCTCTTCCTCGAAGCGGAAAAAATGTCTGGCTTTTGGATGAGCGTGGCTAAAAGCACCATGGTAAAGAGTCTGAATGGAAAAATGGGGGTTAAGATGTGCAGAAATGAAATACCAAATCCATCAACCCACACCAAGTTAGGTTTTTAGCCCCTGATCATCCAGCAGGAACTTACAACTGGATGATTTTAGGTGTTTACGCACTTCATTGGGTTTGTTGGGCACTGAAGGAGCTGCCTTGGAGAGAGTGGGCAGTCCTGCAGTTTTTGAAGGTGGGGATTTAACCAGGGTATCAGCTCAGAGGTGGGATTGTGTACCTGGAGTGTGCCAACCGTAGTGTAATTATTTAAGAAGGGCTTGCTAAGTGAACAGAGTCCAGTACTCAGAGCTTGGTCACGTTTTTCTGAGAGAAAGACCATTTACAGAGACACGAAGGTAAATGGGAAAAAATGCAACATGATTTACCAAGCAAGATTAACCTGAAATCCCTAACTGATCTTGCAGATAAAGGAAATCCAACAGTTCTCCTCCTCCAGGATTTAAGTGAATCCCTTGCCTTTGTGCTCTGAATATCTAACAGTATAAGCCATGCTGGAGAAGATGAGGATTAATTAAATAACTCAGAAATAGGTGGGGAATTGGCTAATAGAGCCCAGTAATGGAAAGAGACATTTTTCAGGGACTGGACTGAAGCTTACATTGATCACTCTCTATCTGCATTAAAGGCCTCAGCAGAGGAAACCTGCTGAGGGAACCTGGTGAGGAGGATGGCCCAAACACACGAGGAGCTTCGGGACATTTTAGTGAAAGGACCTGGAAGACCATGAACACACAGCAGATAAAAAGTAAAAACCACACTGGTACAGCATGGCAAGAGGCACCTCATTGTCCTCCAAAGCCCCATGGCAAGAGGAAGCACACCCAGTTTATCACATGCGGTGCACTGTCCTGCAGCTGTGCACCAAGGCATTGGCCTTTCTAGTGTCCTGCTCCAACCCTGTGCCTGGAGACATCTGCAGCTGCACACTGGATGCTGTCAGATGCAAAAAGGCTGTGGTATAATCAATCAATGCTGGTGGCATCATGCCTGGCTCAGCACCCCTTGTTCACAGCTACCAGGGAAACCCGTCACAACCACGTTCTGGTTTTCTTGCTACACTTCTCCCTGCTGTCACCCCTCTCTTTGCATGCCTGATTTCTGACTAATGTAAGTAAATACACGCACCCCTTTTTTAACATAATGAATACTAATTCCTTAATATGTGTTATTTTCTACTATATTTCCATTTCTGTACTTTCCATCTTAAGAGCACCTACATTTTTTTTGCTATCACTGTTTGTCTGCTCTGTGTATATAATTAGAACAGCTGGCTCAGGTAATTATTTCTTGCTTCCCTCAGTTCATTCCTCTGCTTTGCTCTAGTCTGACTTGTTGGGATTTTTCTTCATTTCAGGCTCTTTAGAGGAAGTTTTCTCTCACCCATTGAATTGGAGGCCCCCAGCTGCTAAACCCTCTAAAACCTCTGAGTTTGTTAAACACTCCCCAGCAGCCGACTTTCTCTCGTTCCCCATTTCTTATCCCGAGGCTCTTAGTGTAACTTTGTAAATGATATTTCTGCAAGTGAATTGCCTGGTTGAGAAAATTGCCTGGCTGGTTTTATTCCCCCAAGGCTGCCAAGCATCCAGCACTGCTGGTGTTCAGCTCACTCCCGGCCCAAGGAAGGGAAATGCAGGAGCTGGATCTGGCCAGCCCTTCACCTTCAAGCCATTCTTGCTCCAGCAGCAGGGAAAGGAAAACTCCCAGTGGCTGAGGGATTCATGCACAGACACAAAGCAATCCCACATTGGAGACCTGGGAAATTCCTGCTCTCCTCTGTTCCCATGTCAGAATTTGTCTTGAAAGATTTCCTTTCACAGGGAAGTTCCTGTTAATTACAGCTATTGCAAAGACAGTTAATAGCTGATGAATACACCAGTATGTTTTAATTGAATATATTGAGCATGCTGAACAAAACCACAGCTCTTGACCTTTCTCGTAAGTGAAATGTTAGAACAAGCTTGTCTACGTTCTGAGCCCATGGAGAGCAAGTAGAGGACCACCCATAGCTGTAGTGGAGCCACCCATGTAAATCCCTTTATGACAGGTCAACAATAGGTTGCTTAATGTGCAGTTAGTTTCCTTTCATACAGTTATTGTTCATGTTGGAGGGAAAAAAAGTGGGAGGGCTGCTCTGGCTAAAGCAGAGTGCTGCAGGTTGCTCTGTCTCTGGCCACTCCAGCCTCAGCCATCCCACAGCAACACTTTTGTTACTTCCTGGAAAGGCCTTGGGTGATTTAACACTGGTGGCTATAGTTTGTCATTGCCATGGGACAGATCTGTGAACTTACCACCCTCTCCTGCCCTCCAGGATCATGACAAGACAAAGCCAGATTTATTCAGGATGCCGGGATGCCAGGGACCTCTGGCCCGTTGCCCACCTGGGTGCAGGAACTACAGGGATGTGGGACCCACACCCCTCACTGTCCCCTTGCCCCAGCCAGCTGCTGTCTTTATTGATTTCTAAGGAGCACGAGCTTGTGATTAAAGTTTGGTCAAGCTTAGGTACTTTTCTGAATTGGTGCTTCGGTCCCTACTCCAGCAAAAACTCGCATTGATTTGTGCTGGAGCACAGGCTGAGTAAGCCCTCAGGGACCATGATATATTTACAGCATGGTGCTCTTCAGACACATGACAATTTCAGGGCAATTTTGTAACATTAAAACAGCATTACAGGTGTGTCTTTAACTGGCCATAAATAGAAACCTTGACTTGTCTATAGTGGTTTGATATTCCAAGCTAGGCAGGAACATTTAGTCCTGGCTCGCAAGCCATTTTATCACCAAAAAGAAATTTTGTAGGTTAGATAAGTCAAGAGCTTACTCTTGCAAAACTTCAGCCCGTGTCTGTGAGCTGCAGTGAAGCTGCATCTAATATTCAAGAGCAGGAAGAAAAGGAAAGGCTCTTTTTAAGGCTCATTAGAGATGGCAAAAAGATACAAAAAGACCAACGCCATTTTACACTTGTAAAAATACCCCTAGTAGATTCATATATTTTAATCTTCAGTACAAAAGCTTCATAACTACAGCAAGGCATTAGTTTTTGATGACTAGCTAACCTTTTTTTCTATAGCCTCTGGCATTAAAACTCTCAGTGAAAAGACACTTTAGAGCTAGTTCAGGCAGTTCATTTTCTGTCAATCAACTCTTAGGCTGGAAGTATAAAGGCAGCAACATGACAAGATTTCTATTTTAATATCTTTACTCTTGATAAGATAATCCTAGAGGAACAGTGGTGATCAAATATTTACAGGCAGTGCTCACTGACACAGCCTATTGTAAAATTAAATACATAAAATTATGTGGGGATAATGTTAATGTTGTGATAGGAGGACAAAAGGCAGTGTGCTTGAAATGAAGGTTGACACTTCTTAATATATCCTCTGAGGCAGGGACCAGCACTGCCTGCACAGGGAACAGAAGAGCTGCTTTCATTTCACATTTTGTGACCTTTCTCCTCTTTTCAGTAGCTTGTTTGCTATTTAAACACATTTGCGTACTTAATGATTTGATTTTTTAAGTATGTATTTGTGTGTGTGTCCTGGGTGTCTCTCTGACAGGACTCCCAGGTCCCTTTCCTGGCACTGCTTTCCAGCATCTCATTCCCCAGTCTGTCTGCACATCGGGGGTTGCCCCATCCCAAGTGCAGAATCTGGAACTTCCCCTTGTTGAACTTCATATGGAGGGAATTGTCCCATTCTGCTCCGCACTGGTGTGGCCTCACCTTGAATATTGTGTGCAGTTTTGGTCTCCATGATATAAAGAAGATATTAAGCCATTAGAGAGTGTCCAAAGGAGGTCAGCGAAGATGGTGAAGGGCCTTGAAGGGAAGCCAAATGAGAAGTGGCTGAACTTGGGTCTATTCAGCCTGAAAAAGAGGAGACTGAGGGGAGACCTCATCGCAGTTACAACTTCCTTGTGAGGGGCAGAGGAGGGGCGGGCACTGATCTCTTCTCTGTGGTGACCAGTGACAGAACCTGAGGGAATGGCCTGAAGTTGTGTCAGGGGAGGTTTAGGTTGGATATTAGAAAAAGGTTCTTCCCCCAGAGGGTGGTTGGGCACTGAACAGGCTTCCCAGGGCAGTGGGCACAGCATCAAGGCTGACAGAGCTCAAGAAACATTTTGACAGTGCTCTCAGGCACATGGTGTGACTCTTGGGGATGGTCCTATGCTGGGCTAAGGGGTTGGACTTGACGATCTTTGTATAATGGCCCATCTTCGCGAACGAAGATTTGGGAAAGGTCTTTTTACCTTTCCAGCCTGCGCAATGGATTTTTTTAGGTGAGACACAGCCTGCGCTGAACTGAGCCCACCCTTTAATCCTAAGGTTCATCTGCCGGGGCCAAGCAAGCTTGGACAATGGCAGTGAGGTCCTCAGGACGTAGGTTTGTTTAGAGTGACCTTCTCATAGATGGATGGCCTTACAGGGCTAACGGACTCCATCTGCCCGGGGGACTTGGTGGGATTCGAACCTGGGTCGCAGAGGTGAGAGTCCTGCATGCTAACCACTAGGCCACCAGGGGTCCCCGGACGATCTTTGTGGGGCCCTTCCAATACACATATTCTGTGATTCTGTAACCTGAAGGCCCTGTCCCTGCCTCAGCTGTCCCAGAGGTGCTGGCAGCACCGCAACACACCGAGGCCCCTCCACCACCACTCTTTAACGCTGCTCCACCGAGGCTCAGCCAGAGCACAGGGAAAATGAAGAGCTGATTTAGGCTGAAAAGCCAGTGCTAGCTAATATGGGAAATTACTCCAGCAATCATCACTCTTTTCCTGTCACTATGGTGACAAAAGAAATAACAAAAGCCTGAGCAGAAAGAGATAGGGTGACACAAGTAAAGAGGGACAGAGCAAATGCTCGGCAGCTGTGGCCAGGTCGAGGCAGATCCAAGGTGGTGCTCAAAACCTGTGCTGGAGCCACCACTCACTGAAGGATTCAGTTGTGTCCCACATGTGCATACAGGGGTTTGCATGCGACAAAAGTACTAAACTCACATCACACCAAGTGCCACAGTCAATGCAGCTACCACAGACCTAAAAAATATCATAATCCTGGCCATATAAGGCTTTCATGCCACAGCTTTAATCCTAATGCACTAACTATTGATTTTTCCACCTCCTTCCTCCATAGTACGTACGTGCTGCCTGCCTTAGGGACAAGGTCTGCAGCCAGCCTGGCCTCCTCCCTGCAGCATCACAGCTCTGAGCATCATCAGAGGACACAGCGAGGAAGTCTGCTCTTCCCAGCCAAAGCAATGATCACCTGGGACTGAGAGACATGTATCCAGAATGAATGGCAAAGCACAGAGGGACATGTCTGGAGGCAGCCCAGGACCCAGAGGAGCAGCTGATGGCAGGCCAGTGACTCTGGCTGCTCGACCCCTTGTCTCCACAGCACCACTGGTTGGGTTTACCACCATCTTGCCATGCATAGAGACGCGGTTGCCAGCTCCCAGATGCCCAAACAGCAGGTTTTTGAGCTGTTTGAGGAGAGGAGTGTCTTGAAGAAACTTCAACTAAGAAACTAGGCAGTTGCAGAAAAATGTGCAGGTCCAGGGACAACTTGCTCAGGAGTGTCAGGTGGAGAAGGTGCCAGTGTGTTCATGCCTGTACTGCAGCGAGACTTCTGGCCCTGGGGGCCAGGAAGAGGTCACCAGCAGATCAAACAGCATCCAATGTCTTTGCCGCTTTAAGCAGAATTTTTATTTTCTTGGAGTCACCTTCTAAAATATGGAGTTGGGAGGAAAAAGGGGGGGTTCAGAGGGGAGCAGAAGAGGGTGCTGAAGGGAGCAGTGGAGAAAATCTTCCTCTTGAAATGCCAAGTCGAACATCCCCCTGCCCCACCAAATCTTTTTTTTTCCCCCCAGGAAGGAAAACTGTATTTTCCAGCCAGCTCTACTCATGAGTGATTTTGCAGAGCTCTGCTAATGGGCTCTGCCAAGCTGTGGTCACCCTATGGAGCTATTGGCAGGAGAGGTGGCAAGTTGGAGAGGACTACAAGGGAACTCTGCATGATATTTTTTGATGAGCTGATTATTCAGAAATTTCACAAGAGCTGAAATATATCACTCTGTTCTGAAACTCACAGCCCTGCCAAAACACAGGACAGCTTACATGAGCAGCAGCATTTTCTCCTTCACAGCACTGCTGGCCTGTACGTCAGGAACCAGATGCAGGAATCGGACAAGGCTTTTCAGCAGCCATCGACCACAGTGACAGCGAGAGGTGGGGAGTGGATAGGAAGACACAGAAAGCTGAGATAGAAATTATTTCAGTACTTTCATGGCTGTCACTATGTGTGTATTAGGGCTTGAAAGTTTTTCATTAGCTCTGTGAGTACTGGGGCATTACGATTTTTATTACTTTACAGCTAGGGTGTGAGATCACCCCCAGATCCCACATGGATTCAGGTATTTCTATTTCAGGAGTTGCTCAGTCCCTGGTCACATTTCAGGGTACTGTCACATGCCAGGAACTGACCTTGACTCCCCCCACTGCAGCCAGGACCCTCCGTCTTAGCATCGTCCTGAGTCTGCAGCCAAGTCAGGCTCCCACAGAGACCAGCAGAACACTTTCCCCTCTCTCCAACATTAATTAAAAACAAAATACTGTGTTATTTGAGCACAGAGTCAAATGAGAGCCTGATACCTGGGTGTGGGTGTATGTGTGTTGGGGGAGGTTAGAAGCAGCACAGAGCCAATTTCTGAAATACCACATGAAGTCTTCAAGGAGCTGACACGGCCTGTTCCCAGCCCATTGATCTGTCAAAACACAAGCTCATTTGAGCTACTGGGGTGGCATCAGCTGTCCCATGGAGAACCAGGAGCTGGTGCATCTGCATCTGGAGCAAGAACAATGCTGAATTGCTGAAAGGCAAGAAGCAAATATCCTCATGCTGTACTCACAGCCTTTGCTGAAAGCACTGTAGAATACTTGCTTGCCATAGTGCAACCAGATTCACTGCATGACCATAAGCCACCTAAGCTGCCTTTCTGCACATAGAAACATAACTGTGGTCAGATGAACACACTGGAAAACCAAGCAGGGATGTGCAGAAGCCGAGTGCCCGGGACCTTGCACTGCACAAAATAGCTGCTGTGTGCCAAAGCCTTTAGAGGCCATTCCTAATCTTTTTGTCCAGCTCCAGGAGTATACGTGTCTCACCAGGTGGGTGCCAGGTGTTTGTCAAATGGGACTGTGCACTTGAGCTGCCTGGCATGGCAGGGACTGGATGCATGGGTCGATGGTGTCCTCATGAGCTGTGTGCTCCCAACAACCCGTCTGTTCTTCCATGTGTGGGAATAACTATTCCCGAGACACCTCTTCCACAATTGCTGTTTCAGGGCAGGCAGGGGACAGAGGGCACGTGGAGCCACATCCTGCTCCCAGCCTGCTTCTGCAAGTCAGTGAGGAGACAGTGGCTGAACCACAGCTGGTTTGCTAACGAAAATAGAGACACACAGGCACAGCCCCTGCAGCCCTTTGGAGAACTGCTCACTTCAGCAAAACAAACCCTTAGCAATTGAAAAAGCTTGGGAAACTTGCTTGTGTGTAAGGACAGGGAATGAGGGTCTGAGCTGTGTAAACAGTGAGCACAGTTAGCTCTGTCCTGTTAGGAAGCCACCCCATTGGAACCACTCCACTTGTGCCATGTCCGAGTCCCTGCACAAGCAATTTTTCCCATGTTTTGTACTGTGGGTGGGGGAGCTCAGCACTCTGCAGCATCCCCCCAGCTCAAAGGCAAGCCCTGGGCATGACCCCATGAGGGCGAGCGATTGAGGTTGGAAAGGACAAAGCTGGTTACAAAGGCCATCAGTGCCTTCCACACAGCATCTCCTCGCATTTCCAGCAGCTGCATCTTTGCATACAGCTCCCTGCCTGTGGAAAATTAAGTCTATAAGAATTATATAAATGATCCAGACACCATCCTAAAGGCCCAGGTCTTAAAAAAAGGCGGGGGTTTACTCCACATACTGCTGTCATGTACTTCATGATCTGCCTTTTCTAATCTCTCCTTATCTCTCACTCCAATCCTTTCTCATGTCCCTCATCTATTGCAAATTCCCTTTTTAAGCTGGAGCGAAGCACATAAATATTTTCATGCTGCATAAATAGGTTGTTTTGTGCATAATGCCACAGGAGGCTTTTTTTAAAAGCAGGACCTTTAGTGCTGTGATAACGGCCTCCTCATTTACACAAATGAAATCTTCCATGGAGCTCAGCACTCATCTCCTCGGCAGCCCCCATGCAAAATGGTTGGCGCAGCGCCCGCTCATCACAGCCTACAGAACTAATACAGAATATTCCATACTTAATAGGAAGCCATTGAGAATCAGGTTTGAAAATACCTTGCAAATGTAACTGATGCTCAGGTTTTTCTTTTCACGCTCCCCAGCAGCACAACCGTTCTCTTCCTTCTATGTGAAATCGCAGCTACTTTAAATACTAAAGTGCAAAAGGAACACCATTTGTGTTGGCCCATTTGCCAGCATCTTTGACCATTCTGTCTGCTCACCTTACCTTCTCTGTCACTTCTTGCTCCCTGACCTTCGTTTCCTGTTTATTCAGCCCTTGTTCAGGATCTAAAAAGTGCAGACACCATCAAAATGGACTTTTCATTTACTCTGTGCGAAAAAAGAAATAGTGTTACAATCTGTACAGTTTTTAAAAGGGCTAATGGAAGATATTGGGGGCCACACTGGGTCATGGTAAATCTTTGAATCAAACTGACTTTTCAGGAGCAATATTTTAACAGCACCACAGTAAAAACTGGAATCAAACGTCAGTGATTGTGTTCTAGTGTTTCTATTTATATTTGACTAGTGTAAAGACTTCAAACCAGTGGACTGAATTGCTCTGCAGCACATAGCAGGGAGAGAGTTAAGGAAAATTATTAGAGTTCATCCATTGTGCATTTTCATAGTTCTCGGGTCAGGTTGCAACCCTCTAGGACAGACTATCATGGAGCACTTTAATTTGTTCTGGACCCTGACCACACTGTGCTGTCAGGCATGCAAAGCACTGCTGGGCTCTGGTTGGGACCTGACCCTGACCTCCTCAAGCCCTCAGGTAGAGTCTGAACCATATGGCCTCTCTCAGCATGGCTCTTATTGAAAGACTTGGTAGCATTTTGTTTTTCATCTTGATTTCAGGGGACACAGAAAGCTTCAGTTGTCACTTCCCTGCAATTCCAGATTACAGATTCTCTTTTCATGCATATCTTGCAGGCTTATTTCTTCTCTCTTCCCTCTGTTGTTTGACTTCTTCTCCTTTGTTACATGTTAGCAATCAACAACTAACCCGTGGTGGGTTTCTTCCTGTGCAGGGCCCCAAACACAGCATTTCTAGGCACGAGTTTGTTCCACGTGGGTGGCTCCCACTCATGTTGTTTGTTGCTGCAAGCAGCTATTTGTGTCAGTTTAACCCTAATGTGATTACTATCCCATTAGCAACTTTACATATTAATTGTTTTGCAGAAGTGTTTTGTATCACCTTAAGCTCCAGAAGACTTGTCACAATGCATTAAAAGAACAGAGAAAAGAAAGATCTTAGGAAGCTTTAAATTTCTTGTTATAGAACTCACCTGACAAAACAGCAGCTCTTTAAGTTTATCTTGGCTAGTCTGTAACAAAGCCTTGGTTTATATGAATTGTCATATTGCTAAAAGATCTAATTTTTTATGATATAATAGCCCACATACAGTAACTTAAACAAAACACACAACATGGAGTAAACACTTTGTAATGTACCAAAACACAGTAGCTACCTGATTTTGCTAGCACTTTATTTCAATTTAGGCCGAGGGACAGTTTAAAAAGATTCATTCCCAAGTATACAATTCAGAAAAATATGAGTTACTACTCAGAGCAATATCTGAACCAGTGCTGTTAGTTGTCTTAGCTGAAATTCAACCTTGATGATATCCAAAGGTCCAATAAAATTTTTCATAGAAGAATCCCATATTTGTTGAACATAATAAAATTGTTGAGCTGCAGCTCCAGGGCCACTGAGAACTGGAGAATGAGGTCTTTCTTTCAGGGGACTTTCTTATGTCATTGGATGTGTTTCAAACACTTTGTTACCTGAGAAATATCAAACATAACAGATTGTTACACATAATAGCATCTTTGATTTTTGTTAGTAAGACAAAATGTAAGGCTGTTTATTACTAACGACTTAGGTGCTCATTAGGATGTTCCGACAGGAGACACTGACAGCAACAGGCAAAAGGAAATGTTCAGTGTTAAACCCACACACGGCACATTTCAGCTCCTATTACAGCCTGTGTGACAGAGAAAGGGGAAAATCCTTGCAACACAACTATTTTGAAATTATTTACCAGAGCAAGAAAGAGGAGCATTTGTTTGATTTTTTTTATCTGCTTTTACAATAAAGTTCACTTCCAAGTAATGCTAATGCCTGCCTTTCACATCGTGCTTTTCATTCCTAACTCACAAAACACCCTCCAAGAGAGGTCAGGATCATTTTACAAAAAACAAACATGAAGTGAGGCTACCTCTTTGATGTCCCTGAGTAAGACAGCACAGCCCCAGCTCTGTTGACCGCTGCTCATAGGAACAAAGGATTAGAAAGGGCATCTTGTGTCATCAAATCCAGCTTCTTACTCTTCAAATCTATTTTCCTATAATAACCTCACGCAAGATTCTTTGGGGCTCATGATCTCTTATATAAGCTCCTCCAAATACTCTTTCAAGACCATCATCTCTTGTATATCCTCATCCACCCTGATCCTGTGGGGGGACTCTGCATAATGCCAAGGTATTACCCAACAGTGACTGGGGGCCATCACCCTGAAAATGCCCCCAGTCTCACATGCTGGAGGATGAATGGGGTATTTTTTGCTGTGTCTGCTCCAAATTTGTGCTCCTCTTGGTGGAGGTGTAAGAGGTGCCATGACAGACCTAGAAGGTGTTCCTGAAGCAGAGAAATAGAAATGCTGAGAGCCTGACAACTGCAGCTGATTGCAGCTGTGAAAGCTGTGTGTGAAATCCCTGCCCAAGCTCACAGCACAATTGCTATTGCAGCATTAACTGGAGGCTTGCAAGAGCCCCAGGTGCTGACACAAACAGGGCATTTGGATTTACCCCTGCAATACCTGTGGTTTTGTGTAGAGACTGACATCCTGGCAAACAACAGAGCCTCGAGTACGCTCAATCCAACACATTTCCAACGTCCATCACCCCCTTCCTTTCTCAAATAACTACTTACTGGAGGAGTTATTAATGCCTTTCCACCTACACAGCCTGGATACTGACACTCACACAAAGGCAGGTTTCAAGCTTTGAGGTCACGTTCGAGTTGCTGGTTAGAATGTCTCTCTGGGCAGTTCTATTAAGCAGCAGCTACAGCAATAGGATACCACGATACAACTCTTTGCTAATAATTGAGCATGAAATGGGTTTTTGGTTTGGTATCTTCAGTTTTGTACCTTCGCTTCAGAATGTGTTTAGAGCTGGCTTCAATACCGGGAAAATTATTTCAGCTTATTAAACACAAAGCTGTTACCCGACTGTTAGACGAGGGCACGGCCCCCGAACTCTCTCCCCGGGGCTGCACATGAGGCTCAGATCCTTGCTGCTGTTGTGGCTGCAATTCCCCAGCCACCCACATCTTTGTTTGATTGTCTTTTCTCACTGAAACATATGTTTCCGATTCCGATGGCATTTTGAGCAACAGTTTCCATTGTGTGCCCCTCCTGACTGACAGTTTGATGGCAGCCTGTGAATCACTTGGCACTTGTTTTGTGAATCTGCTTCAAGGAGGGTCTGGTTGCTCAGTAAGTGCATCCTTTGGCAGCTTTGGGGGCAAGAGATTAGCACCATTTTAGCAGAGGTTTGGGTATAAAAGTACTTAACCACAGTTGATATCATGCCTATTTGAAGTTCAGCATTGCCCTGTACCTCAGCTCCTTTATCCCAGGTCCTGGGACACAATTTGCACCAGTTTTGCTTGGCTTTCCCCATTTTCCTCTCACACAATGTGACACACAGAGCCTAATGATGAATCAGGAACTGATCAGACTGAAAATATTTGGTATTTGATAGACGGCCCAGTAGGCATTCAGGCTGCTGGACATGCAGGTTAAGAGAACATTAAGAGAACATTTGGCTCTCTGTCAGCTTTCTTTGCCACCAGTAACCATTTGCTGCTTTGCCTTTGTGCTGTACAATCTTGTCTGTGTCTCTGGCCCTGATGTTTCTACTGGAGCTATAATTACAGGATCCAAGCAGTGCTGTACAGAATTCATGTACTTGACAGCTGAATTAAATGGACACCTATAGGGAAATGAAAGTCCAGAGAATGAGATGTATAACTTTCAGCACAGTACTACTTACAGCCTCGAAACAGAGCCCTGGAATAGGTGTGAGGGGGACATTATGCCTATGCTGGCCTCCTACAAGAGGAAGACATTTCATTCATAACTCTGGCTAACTCTCCTGTAGCTTTGTTTTCATAAGAAATAATAATATGCTTCAACCAGAAAAATAATCAACCTTGACACTGAGGTGGCTGTGCATTAGCACACCACATTTGTTTGGGGAAGCCTTTTGCCCTGAGCCTTCCAGCATAGGTATCACTGCTGTACACAGTTGCTGCATCACTTCTGGCTGTTTCTATCTTCCCTTGAAGAGATAATGTAATTCCTGTGTATAAACCTTCTCCTTACTGCAGAGGTGGAGGATCTGGATGTTTCACACTTCAAAAATACCAGCAAGGGCCAGATTATGTTTATCTGTGGATTTCTGTTGATATTAACTTTCCTTGCGTCCCATTGAAATGACAAAGAGATTACTTTATATGTACTTACTGCAGAAAAAAGAGAATTTGGGGTGAAAAAGCATAGACCCTATGATCTGATCCATCTTCTCTTTGCTATTTCCAACTACTTAAAGCATAATGTCACACTGAAATGAACACTTGGAGTGCTGCATTCTCTTCTCCTGACAGATTGTTATGATGTTTTCCAAGGTGACCTTCATAAAACACATTTCTTTTGAAACTTATACTTCACTCTCAGGTCATAATAGTTTCACATAGACAAGCAAACTGCCAGCTCCTGCTTTCTAATTAATGCTTCTTGGAGGCTTCTGAGTAGGGGATATAATTAATAACACTTAAGTCTGGAGTGCAGAGAAATCTATAGCCGATTACTAGGATGTGTATTTAATTCTGGATTATACACAAACAGCTCCTGAGTGCAGCCATGAACAGCCTAGACCAGGCTCTCTGGGAATTCCCCACGACCAGGAACCACCTTGATTCTAATCCAGTGTAAGCACTCAAAAATTTGCCCTGCTTATAAAATGAGGCTCTGAAATTACTGAGGGGTCTCTGCTTGCTACACCCCTTCTCCCTGCTCCCATTCCCCACACCACAGCATGTTTTCATGACTGTGTGGTGGCTCTGCTTGCCAACAGGTAGCATCTATTGCAGAAAATACCTCTGACCACGCTTGTGTTGTCACTGTTGTGCCCACCCAGGGGACAACCTGCCCTGTGGTCCACACTGCAGGTACAGCATCTTCTGGGGTAGAGCGTGTTCTCACTGCACAGCATGTGCCCCAGATCCTCTCCTGGATCCATTCCAAGGTAAAGTCATTATTTTGTGGTTTCATGCAGTTTTAAGTACCAGAAATAATAGGGGGGATTTTCTTAAAACAAGCAAAGAAGGGTGTTGCAAGTCATCTTCTCATACTGGCCTAAATTTAAGGAAAGTGATGGGATTTCTCTGGTGTTCACTCTCATGCATGCAGCATGGATTGTCATGCTCCAGAGGCGCTGGAGCAATATCAGATGCAAGTCAAATTGCCAGTTTCAATTCCCTCTGGTCTGCTGCTACTAACAGTGGTAATTCCTCTGCTGAAGTCAACAGAACAGCATCTTTCCACACATGCCGAGATCTTGGTGCAGAACAGGCAGCTGGGAGGCAGGATGAGTGCTCTCAAAGAATGAGTGGGGGAAAAAAAGAATAAAATTTATACTCTCTTGAAAAGCTGCAATGGCTATGTTACCCAGAAGCATTGCCAGACTGGGGAAAAGGGGAAGAACTGACATCAGAAATCCTGTTAAGAATGTGTAGGACACATTATTTGGAGAGATTTTTACATGAATTTGGCATGTTGAATTACACAAAATATTCAGATGGTTAAGCAATTAAAAGCTATAGAATGCTTGTAACTCCAAAAACACTTGGCAACAGAATATCACTGTCAACCTCTTTATGCAAAGGGACATTTTGACACTGTGCTTATGACTATTTTTCTAATGGCATAAAAGTATTACTTCAGTTACACATAAAATAGGAAAACTTCTACTGAAACTTGTGAAGCCTGGTTCTTCCTTCAGAAACAACAACACAGAGTGAAACTGCCTTTGAAGAGATACATTTTTCACATACTATCTGAAGGTTAGTAACTCTTTTAATCTTTAGCCTTTTTGCTGGCATGTGCAATTTAAAATGCACAAAACAGACTATCAAAACACCCAGCTATAGATAGTTAGAAAATTCAAAAGGCGTATCTGAAAATAGGCTTGGAAATTAGGATGCTGCATCAAATCCTGCTCTTTGAGGAAGGACTCTTTCCCTGTGGATCCACCTCAAAGGGCAATCAGTTATCAAACACAGCTGACCATATGACAGCCAACACTGAACGAGAAACAGCTTGTAAAGAGGTATAAAGAGGTCAAATCTTGGTGGTATTAAGCAAGAGAGTGACCAGCTAGGGCCATTCTATATTAAATATCCTGTCCCCAGAAAGGTTTTTCTCTGGGGGTGTTCAAGAAGTGACAAGTCCTTCTAATGAGACGAGGATACAGTGGCAGGGGGACACAGAGTGAAAGACCAGAAACACATAGAAAACACCAATTCACTCACTGATTTCAGTTGCATCCACTCTAAGCAATTGCACACACGATTAAATTATTTAGAGATAAGCATTTTCTCAAGGGTGTAAACTTAGCTAGGCTAAATGGGTTCACTTCTTTAAGCAAGTGGGTGGATATTTTGGATCATCTCGGGACTGATGTAGAAGCACTCAACTGTAGTTAGTCAACCAGCCAAGAGGGATCAGCACCAGCAAATGCAGTAGGGAGAGAATCGAGAGCTTCTTGCCTTATTCAAGTATTTCTTAGGAAAAAGAAAAGGCACCTGCAAGTCCTTCTTGATCAGACAGTCTATAAATACAGGTAAAAGGTGCTACTGTGCCTAGTCAAGTTCTGTAGGAGTTGTGACAGGTGGTGAAGGACTTGTGATAAATGTAAGGGTAGCTGGAAAAGCTCTGAAACACAGCTCAGTCTGTCCAGGCTAATCTAGCTGAGCTGGGCTACTTTGAACAAGAGAAAATATAATAATGCATGAGGCCTTAAAAATTGCTATTTATTGGCTCCAGAACACCCACATTCAGCTCTTTCTGACTTTCCCTGTGCTGCATGAAAAAAACCTCAAGTCAAGTGGCATTCGGGTAAACCTATAAATGGCTAAATAAATCCTTTGTAGGTGAAATACAAAAATAGCTTTGAAGAAGGATGCATATAACCTTGCTAATTTGCCAAAAGCTTTCAATCTTCATCACTTTAGAAGCAAGGTTAAGAGAGTAGATAAAGGTCGAGAAATGCAGAAGGTGCTCAGATACACCTTTACCTCAGGTTCAGAGCCTTAAACCTCAGGAGCAAAACAATGTCAGGGAGAAGAGATTGACAGTGATGCCTTGTGTTGGGAATGAAGGGTTGGAAGGACTGCCTGTACTAGGCACAATACTCTCATGATAATGATGCCAGAAAGATTTAATTTCCCAGTTTGTTCTAGGAAAGGTAATGACCTTTACATCATGGGAAACTTATCAAGAGGTCATCCACGCAGACACATGCTGATTTATTTTCATAATAAATGGAAATAGATGTTCAGCCACAGGAATTTCCTTGCAGGAATGAATTTACACCATCTATCCAGCTTTGCGTTTAGTATCAGTAGAGATAAAGAACATTTTATTAATATGTGGGGATTTAATTGCAACCCCTTTAAGAATCTCTAGAAAAAAAGCATTTCCACCTCATTTCAGACCAGACCAAAAAAAAAAATCCCCCCAAACTACCAAATAAATAATGGAAAATAATATCACATTGGAATAGGGACGTGCCATTTTATCCTAAGTACTGCTCATTTGTTGCTGTGCCATAGATGAAGCACTTCATAATGTCTCTGCTAGTAGAGAAGAGTGCTTACACATGCATTACCTAAGGATATGCTCTTTCTGGCTGAGTAATTCATTTTTGAGGAGCATATTTCTGAGAAGGTGAAAAGTGGGTGTCTAAACACAACTCCAGCAGCCACTGCAGAAACCTGACTGTGTAGTCCAAACCCTGCTGCTCCAAACCCTGGAGGTCCCTAGGTCCCAGCTGCTGAGGACAGATTTCCTTTGTAGATGGGAATTACGTGTGTTACACAGCTTTTTCCATGCCAGTCTGCAGAAGGGTTGGCACAGCCAGTTTGGCTGGAGAAGACAAGAGCATGGTCATCATGCAAGGAAAAATGGAAAGGGAAGTCTGATGGACTCCAAATGGAGTCATCCAAAATGTCATCCAAACGGAGATGGCAGAATGGGACAGGAGATGGGAGCTGCCACATAAGTGTGCCACGTGCACAACGTGCAGTTCAGCTCAAGATTTCTCAAGCTGGGCTGCAAGCGGTGAGTCACGGGCAGAAAGGAGGGATATTTATGGGATTTTGGTTCTTGAGAGGAAAAAATATGAAACAGTCAGAAATGACAGAGAAATGAGAGTGCTGGGTGATGGCAAACAACATATGGGGAACAGGGGAGAGGGAGCTTTTGGCATCCCTGCTGCAGCGCACATCCCAGCGTAACTCATATTGATCTCCGGGGGCCAGTTCATTTCTGCTGCAAGAATCTGGCTTCTGGGACTCCAAGTACAAAATGAAAAACTCTCAATTTCTAGAGCACCAGTGTTAGTGTTTGCCAAGTGTTTTCTGTTTTCTAATCCTCCCTGCAAATCTTTTTTTCTTCTAGGGCCAGTGGAAAATTTAGCAGAACAGGCAGTTTTCCAGCAGGCTTAATTTTAAAAGTTGAACTGATCAGATGATTTAAGATTTGATAGATTAAGTTTGCTTACAACACTCTATAATATGGATTCTGCTGGGATTTTGTACATATAGGCGCATATGCATATCTGGTTATGCACAGACACACCAGTTTTTAGCTCTTCATAGAGGTACCAGGCCTATTTTCAGTTTTAAAACCAGAGGGAGGATATGTTAGGTTAGACACTCCTCTTAAGTAAATACTGATGATTCTAATTTCCAGATACACTCTTTTTTTTGCTGTCTGGAAATAAAATGCTCTAGGATGGTGCTGATTTGTTCAAGAAGGAGCATGTTATTTCAGCCACTGTTGGAGTGCTGTGTCCTTTTGGAAAGAATACAACCTAAAAGCTTTGGTTTTCTTTGTTCCATTCTACATATTCCCCCTCTGTCCTCAAGCTGCCCTTGGAGGCTTGAGCAGAGTATTGGGTGTTGCAGGAGTAAGTCAATGTATAAATTTTTACCTCTAATTTTCCTGAAAATACTTCTTCAGAATTGCTGCTTCAGCTGCCATTTCCTCTTCTGTCCTCCACTTGTCAGGGGAATCCTCTTTGTCATGTCGTTGCAACTTTTTGAGGGAGAAAGAAGAAAAAAAAAATCTGTTAATATTTTTTTTCCAGTTTTAATGTCAAATTCAGGGCATGTCTGTACACAACCATTCTAACTATTCCATGTGTCTGCAGGACTTGGTGATGAAGAGGTGGAGGGTGAAGGTTACTGGTTGAGAGTGGTGACAGTTTCCCACCAGCAGTTTACATCAGAAGAGATAGATTCCCTCTCTGCATGCAGTTATTAGTTCTTCATTGCCCTTGTTGAAAGTGGGAAACATCCCTGTAGAAAAAAAAGCTGTTATTTTAAGCATAATTGTATTAAATTGGTGATTTATTGGAAAAAAGAGATGAAAAAATAAGTGAAACATATAATTTTTACATCTAACTTGCACAATATGCCCACAAAAAAAAGTTCTATCCCATATGCAGTAAGTGTTAAGTGATATTGTCCCAAATATGATAATTTTTTCCTTTGCCACTCAAAAAGAAGGAAGAAGCTGATGGTTTTGCTGCTTTCCTGAAGAAGAGAGTTCTATTTATAGTAAATACTGGCACTTGAGTGATTATTTGTACACATGTCCATTGAAAGAATGCCTGACACTTGTCAAGTGAACAGTGCATTTACAACAGACAGCAGAAACATTTGCTTAACAGCTTAAGTGTTGAGATTCCCAGTGTGTCTCTAGGTACAGAGCACAGCACAGAATGTATTAACAGCACCAGCTTCTGAGGAACTTTATAATATCCACTTTTTGTTAATGTCACAAACAAAGTTGGAAACTAATGAATTTACACCTTTTATTCCAGGACAAATTTTTGTAGAGAAGATGAAGTGGTGAAAAAGATGGAGCAATCATGAACCTGCCAAGCAAACTGCATAACTGTATATGGCATCTTTAGCAATAAACTAGGATTGTTAGCATACCTCCAACTCACAAATACTTTTACTTGTGCTGTGTTTCTCCTGTTTTGAGTCTTGCTGCCAGCTATAGTCCTATGTAGTTTTACATTCTGCAGCGCAGATTTCTCCCTGCTCAGCAGATGAAGCTGCATTAGAAAGCTATTTCCTTTCATGCCAATACAATACAGTAGCTGTAGGCAAATTAAAGCGTATTACTGTTCCACTAGTAAAGGACTAATCTTCATTGTTACATTAGCACTAGGTGTGTTATAAATCCATCTTGTACAGAATTAGAGAGAAAGATTTAACAGCCAGGAAGTGGAACAGTGTACACACTGTCAACAGGCACCCTTTGTGTGCATGTGCCTGCTCTCACCCAGTGTACACACTGATGTGGTGGGTGGGTACCACAGCTGACCTGGCAATGAGAGGGAGATATCAGGAAGAGCATACATCATCCTGTACTTCTCATGGACTGGGAGTGCTCACACTTCACAAGAGGATGCACCAGGACAAGGTGAGTGGTGGTAAATCAATTGTCTGACTGAGGTGTGAGCTGTTTTCTGAGAAAAGCAGTGTCTTGCTCATTTGACCCAGCACCAGCAGGAGATACAGCAGGCAACAGTTAGAAGGTAAGGGAGGGCAGCCCCTGTTCCTCAAGGTCTCCTTGTTTAACCTGCAAGAATTGCTTTTAGTGACATGATTTGGCTGCTGTTCTCCCTTGCTATCCTTTTTCTGCACAGCCCAGGTGAGAGCTGACTCCAGTAGGAGACCGGTAAAGTGGGGGTGTGACTCATAGCTTGTGAATTTTTTTTTTCTAGTTTGAAGAAACTGAAGTGAGTAGTAATAAGGAGGCTTAACCTACAATGGCTGTTGTTGTTGTCTAAATTAAAACTGTGAGGCTGCAGACCACAGTGACTTCTCAGAGTTGGCAAAGGCGAGGGTTTCTTTTGGTACATAACAGCTAACCTTTAAAAATAATCAATCTTTGACTTAAGGTTAAAACAGATATATGGGGAGCAGCAATGAATCCTGGAACTTTCCTGGAATCCCAGCCTCCTTCAGCAGCCCTGGCTCCCCAGCCTCAGCCTGCTCTCTGCGCAGGCATCACACACCTCTCGTACTGAAAAGGTGCACCCAGATATCGTGGACACACTGAGAATGTCAAACAACCAACTGCAACACTCAGTAAGCCCCAAATTCTGTGAAGCCAAACCTGTTGTTGTATTACAGAAGTGTCTCAGAATCATTAACATTAACAAGAGAGTAAGCAACCAGATCAGCATAGCTCAGATAACTCTAAAAGGAGAGAACAGGATGAGAGAGCATGAACAGCTCTTTTAGACAATATCCATTGTGCTAAGTTTTTCTTTTAATATTCTGAACAAGCACCAAGACACACATTACTCAATTCTCTAATCGCAGTTGCCCAGCAAATTACACACTGTATCTGTTCAACATTCTTCAAGCACTAAGACTCTTGTTTATAACTTAGAACATCTTCTTGCCTTGCAGTACAAATAAATGTGCTATTTCTAAGATATGCCCTTCTTCAAGCAGATCATTACTGATGTCTGACTTCTTGGGCTTCCTGATAAATTATCCTCTTCTTTCACCTCAAGCAGAAAATGCTCTTCCACCGAGAATCTATGACTGTCAGTCTTGATTACATGTAAACAGTGGAGCTCTTTGAATATTTCTGCTTGTGAAAAGTGTTCATTTTCTCACTCATGTCTCCCAGTGTGAGATGCTGGCAGACCTGACAGCTGTGCTTTATGTTATTTTATTAAAGTTGCTACTGCTGCAGAATGGTCTATGTTTTTATCACTGCAATTCTTAAGGGAAACACAATATTGTTTTATAGCACATTCACATTGGGGAACCTCTCCTTCTTGCCCTTTGTGGAAGAGCCCAGAATTCTCAACATAGCAGACTATAGGGGACATGGATCTATGAGTGGCTGTTGTTTGCATATTATGGTTTGTTCTACTTATGCCATAACACCATGAGAAAAGCAACCTGTGTAAATATAGAGCACTAGCCAACAGTACTGGGAAAAAGCTTTTATGGTAGTTAGAACTATTCTCACTGCCCATGAATATTTACAGTTGATAGTTAACAGTTTATAACCTTCAATGCATTTAACTAAAAGAAAAATTACAGTGATGGAGAATAATTACACCAAACTGCAGCAACATAACAAAACTCAGCTGCTTCAGCTATTATAAAATATAATATTATCAAACCCAGCAGCTAACAAAAAAAGAATGAATATTTGCCAGCAGCTTGAATGAGAGATTAGGCATTACCCAGCTGCTGGTGTTCATTATTACCAATACACCTTGGGATACACAATCATCTTTTCCATACTTAAATCCTACACTTGGGTGAAATCTGCAGAGTGATATTTCAGCATGAGATTAACACATGAACCATGAGGAGGCTGAAACTCTCATCTCTCCTCTCCAGTAGCAACCCTTTTCCAGAGACTGAAGACAAAGGGCTGCTGCATGTACCTCCTCCTCCAACTCCCTTATGGCCCCAGAGCCACGATCAACACACACCACAGCACATCCCTGCCCCTCTTCTTGCACAAGCATCCACCATGTGGGAGAAAAACTCAAGGGCTGGGCTGGCTGTACCTCCTAAGGGCCTCCTTGTCCTGGTGATGAGTAATGACTTCCAGCCATCTAAGCCTCCTCTTGTACTGCTTTTACATCAACTTAACTCCTGAATAGCTTTCTTTGCCCACTTCTCCCTGGTCTTGTCTTCCTTGCTCTTTTCCGCCAGTGCTTTCTTTCCTTTCACTTATCTTTGTATTTAGCTTATAACCTCCCAGGAAGACTTCATTTCCACCTCTCCCACAATGTAATTAAATACATTTACTGCCATTATCTGTACCTCCCACTATGCTCCAGCCTTTCCTCACTCTCTGCTGTCTTGGTGAAGGGAGTGTGAGCTTTTTTGTGGGCAGCTCCTCTGCCAGTCCAAGCCTCCTGCCTCCATCCCATTTGCCTTCAGTTGTGGCTCAAGTCTCGACTTGACTAGCAATGTAAAATGAAAGATTAATGGATGAAACACAGCAGTTTCACTTCTCAGGGATTCTGCAATCACGTGGCCTTATATATCCCAGTTTACCTACCTGGGGGAAATCATTGCAGGAGCTCCCAACCCAGGTCATGTGCCAGCTGGGCATCCCCCCTGCAGCTGTTTTGGTCAGGGCCCCAGGAAAGGCAAAAACACAGGCAGAGAACAAGCGTGGCAGGCTCCCCCTTGACCACACAAGAGACCACCTACGAGATGTGTTGATGCAGTGCTAGAGTCCTGTCTGCCCCCCATCAGCTGCTGTGGGATCAGGACCCCTTTCCAAGCCCCTTTCACCATTGCTGCCACTTGCAGCCTGAGCAGCTCTGGCAGTTCAGTGCTTTCCACATCTCTGAGCCCATCTCTATATTTAATTACAGCTACAAAACTGCTGTAATTTAATTGCTCTAATTTACAGTGAACACTGCAGAAAAAAACACATCCTATAATTTTCTCATCTGCTGACTTTGCTTATGATTCTATATCATACAGATATCTGCATTTGCATGAATCAGAAATCCCTGATTTTGGGGTGGTTTTTACTTGCTGCGTTAAATCTGAATTTTTTAAGGAGACGAAAAAGAAGCCTAAATTGTCTGCCTTCTATATGAGACAATTTTTTAACTATCTACTGGAAAATCCTTCTCCAATTGTTTTACCGCTGCTACATGAAATATGCTGCTACCTCACAGCTGCTGATATTATTGCTGCAAAGCATATATTCCATTGGAAACCTCAGTTTATCAAAGCTGTGTTTAAGAGAGTGGTGGTTTTTCCCCCTCTTTGTCATAGTGACTGCAAATATTTTTTTCAGTTTTATTGTCGTGCTTTGGGGAAAGACTTGAACCTCACACTTCACATGGACATATGAATAACTGCATCCCTTTTTAGCAAAGCACTTAGATGAAGAGAATTTTGTGAAAACACACATAAAGGTTAAGTAAAACCCTTAAGGGTATACGTTTAAGTGCTTTGCTAAACTAAACTCTGCAAACCCTAGTTTCTAACAATTCTGAATACAAAAATGATAAAAAAGAGAATAAATGTAAAAGGTATCTTAAGAAATTTGCTTTTGAAAGTATGAAAGACAAGTAAGCCCACAAGCAGAATGACAGTTGTATAGAAAGCACATTTGCCATTTGGTGAAATATGTAGATTTCACTCTGAAGAGCTCAAATGTTGACAGACTTCCAGTTTGGCTACAACCGAGATAAAATTCTTGGAAAGTGAGCACATTACAAAGGAGATACTTGAAGGAATATCCACTGGGGTAAGAAGTCCTGCCAAAGGCTTGGGGAACTGCTATTTACAACCTGATATGAATCCAGGCAAGAATATATAGAAGTGTTTAGATACATTTTCACCATGCTCATTATCCTCCTAGTTAGCAGATAATGTTAGAGACACCTCTATAATCTTCCTCACCTGGGAAGAAAAGGTAGATTATTGTGGGGAGGTTCCTAATGACATTGGCTACAGAGGGCTGTCTGCACAAGAGAAACGTGTTGCGTAAAGACCTGGGTAAGAAATGGCAATGTCATAAATGCGATAATGTTGGAGGAAACCTTATCCTGCGTTCACAGCCTGCCATGCAACATTACTCATTTGGAAAAAGGCTATTTTTAATCAAGGAAAAGCACTTTAATCAAGGATAGAGTCAGTGATTCAAAAATTTCATGCAGGTGCATGTATTACTTGACTGAAAGCCTCTCCCCAGAAGGTCAGAGCTGCAGAGAGATGTGCATGTCCCACTCCAAGAGCAGAGATAACCTCGAGGTGCCTGTATCAGGCTGATGTATTCTGGCTCCTGCTGCAGGGAGTTTCAAAGTCAGAACTTCCCTTACTAATCTTCTTAACTTTAGACAAATATTTACTATACCCTGAGCACACTCAATAAGATTCATGACATGCCAAGGAAGACACATGTGTGTTAGGGAGGTTGATTTGGTTTATTTGCTTTCTTTGTCTTTTTCTGACAGCACAAAGGATATCAGCTGCAGGTCCTACGGCATCAGCACAGAACAAGTTCACTGCACAGGGGAATATGAGCATGCCCCCACCTCCTGGGGGACGTTTCTCTGTTCTCACTACATCTCTGGGTCTTGCAGGAAGATCCCACAGCGGTCAGAGGAGATCTCTTCTTTTCTGGGGAATTATCTTGTTCCTATTAAAAAAAGAAATCCTCTCCCTCACCAACACTTTCCGAAATTAAGATGAAAACATTCTACCAATGCATTCTGGAGTAACTCATCCTCTGAGTCACTCTCTCCACTGATTGTAGGGGGATTTCAAGGAGACTTCAGATGTCTAAAATGACACATACCACGTATTTGAGGTGAACCACTGGGGTTTCAAAGCCTGCTTTTGTCTGTGCCTCTCAGGAGACCCCTCACCCGCCAACAGACCTTCCCAGGATCATCCTGTCTGCTTTCCCTACAGTGCTCAGGATCACGGCACTCCTGGATAAAGCTACATCCCCAGGACAGGCTTTTCCCCCAGGTATCCCTCAAATACTTCTTTAGCTTGCATGTGCAAGGCTACCTCGCCTCCGAGATTGCCTCCCAGGGATTTAGGCAGCCAATACCCTCTAGTAAGTAGGTACTAAAATAGGTTGAGGAATAAATTGCTCTCATTTAACATTCACTCAAAAAAATACGGCTGCATTTATTATGCAGCATATTGTTTTATATACTGTTTTGTTATAATAAGTCATGTTTAAAATGTCATGACATTTAAATCTACAGCAGTAAGAGGGAAATGCTGAAAAAGAGCAAGATGATCAAAAAGGATTTGAAAAATCCTGGTGAAACTTTATGGGCCAAATACCCTCATTATAGTAAAAATAAAGTCACAAAAGAGCTTAAAACTCATTTATGAGAAACACATTGTAGAGAAACTCACCCTGCCCCTCCAGGTCTCTGTGTCACTGTGGTGTCCCCATGTCTGTGGCAGGGGGGTGAGTGCCACCACCAGCTGGGGGGGGGCTGGCTGTGGCCAAGGGACTCAGGCACCTGCAGAAAAGCCCTCTGGGTGCTCTGAATCCCCTTGCAGGTTTAGCCTTTCTCTGTGCTGCCCTTTGCCACTGAGCCACCACAATACTCTGGAAAACTCTACTGCATCCACCCCTAGAACTTGTTAATGCCATTTGTCTCAGTGAGGAGCTGGATTTCAATGTCTGCGCTAAGTCATGCAAATGAACTTTACATATAATATAAAAGCCTACTTTAATGTGGCTTCATAGCCTTTGAGGAGACACAGAGCCTACTACATCTACCACTGATGATTCACATGCATAATGGCACATTTTCACTAGAAAGTCGTTTAATGTTAAAAAGAAAATAGTGCAGATAAAAGGAGCTACTCTGTTCCTGTAGATTCAGTGCTCTTTTTTTTATCAGGTCTGGACCCATATGCCAGCAACCCTCACTGCTGTCTCCATGCTCCCTCACCCCCCTCCAAGGGAAAAAACAACAACAACTGCAACAACAAAACAGATGGCAATGCAACGAAACATTAAACCCGATCCCACTACCTGAGCCGTACCATGAATATTTCACTGAGGCATGGGGTAGAAAAGACAACAAAATGACCTTTTCTACCATCTTAAGGATATTTAACCTTGTAATTGCTATAGACACACTGAAGACACATAGAGAGAGACAACGACTATTTAAAAGAAGCTGTGTATATTTTTAAAAACTAGTGTCTCAATGTTCCCATTACAACCTGCCAATATGAATGACATTTACTTTTGCTCTGAGAAATGAAAGAAACTCTAAAAGACAGACTGCATTAAGACTCTATTGATATTCCACTGACCTAGTGATATAAGAACCAAACAAGTTTTGTGAAGGGCAAATGCCCCAGAGTCTGTAAATTCATCTCCTAAAGTAGCAGCAGTAAAAGAAAAAAAAAAAATCTTCAATGTCTAGAATATTTTAAAAACCCCGTGGAGGCTCACACTTCTTGCTGTTCTGATGGCAGTGGATGGCACCAGACCCATATATGGGAGCAGAACTGGAGATTTCAGATGTTCAATCACCTCTTCCAGTTTATCCAGCTGGGTAATATTGCTGGAAAACTCATGGAGGAAGTTCCCTTAAGAGATATCATATGAGGTTTCACCCAAGTTACTTTTTTCCATGTTACACAAACTTCACAAAGACATGTCACCCCCAGCAATATACAGTCCCAGATTCTGTTTGGGATGGAGGGACACAGGAGGTGCAAGCTCTGCAAGAGGTCCCTGCCTTGCCTTCACAGCATAAGTGGAAAGACAGGGCAAGGGGAGGGAAAGTGAGGAACAATTTGGTCCTGTGCAAGCAGACTCCTCATCCCTCAGATGAATCTCTGAACTCATAGACTAAATCAAATTATAGCAAAAAGTCACAGATATGGGGCCAGTACAGGAGCCCTTGTACACTTGGAGAAACTCAAACTGGGATAACTGGTTTTTCAGGGAGTGGAGGGGCACAGGCTGCCTTCACTTTGAAAGAGAGGAAACTATTTGTTCCTCTTCCAAGCTGCAGTGTTGCCCTTCTGTTGAAATTCTTTTTCTATGGAATAAGACCACAGTTGTATCCACATAATGCCCACGCAGAAGAGCAAGGATGGCATAATAGCCTGGGAATATAATATTCTACAACTAATTTAAGTGAAGAGACTGTGAATTTGGGGAGAATTAATTTTAGCTGGATATATGTTGCAGTTAATTAAGGCTGATAGCTTCTCCTAGTAGAAAGGTGGTTTTGATGAAAATACATTGAAAGTCTTACTAAACTGCCTAAGAAAAAACAGTTGCCACTGCCCATGCTACAACCTCCTAGACATCCCATGTTTCTCTACAGAAATCATGAATTTGCATAACAATTATTATTTAATATGTAGACTTCAGCATCATTGCTTTTGGACAGAATTAGTATTAAAGCCTTTGAGCACAAATATTTTAGAAATATTCATCTGAAAAAGTAATGGGAACTTTCTTAGTTTGCAATATTTTTGCAAGTTCTGTTCCGGTGACGATATCCTGGCAGCAGAGCACCACCTTCTCTTACCATAATCCAGAGGACATGATTCAGAGCTACAGAAAATCCCACACTGCAAGAATGGGCAGAACACATGACCATGGGGGATGAAGGGTAAAAAAAAAAGGTACCAAGACAGGAAAAGTAACCCAAACATTCCCAATTTTCAGAGACAAAAAGTAATTTTGTTTGCTTTCAGTTCAATCAGTTTGTTTATGCCTTAAGAAACAATGAGATCAACGGAAATGAAAGCAATTTCCAGCAGATATGAATAAAACACGGGGCTCAGCTGAGAAGAGGTTGTACACTGCTCCAGAAGCACAGTGAAATACTTGTGGATTAAATGCTGTGAGAATGGATCATGCATGGACTTGCTTCATCTCAATTTGCCAGACTAGGAATTTTCAGGTTTCCCATTCCTCCTTCAGGAGGGAGTTGATTGGGAAATTGGTTGTATAGTCACATACATTGTGGAAGACTTGAAAAATAATTTTGTTTAGTTAGACACATTTTGAAGTCAGAGCAGGGCACCTTGCAATCAGCACTTCTTCTACAGGTCTGCTGCTACATTTCTCTCCTTTCTTTAGGTCTTATTTCTTTAAACTATTCTTCAAGCAAAAGTCACAAAAATTATCATGTTCTCAGTCTGTTTCAGGGTTTTCTTGTGCACATACTGAGGTGTATGAAGGCACACAAGCTCTCCTGATTCATCCTGACCCATAATCACTATTACATTTAATTGCAGAAGACACTGTCTTCACAGCTTTATTTCTCATATGACATCTTGTGAATTGCTTTTAAGAAAAGCCATTTACACAACTTCTATATATATGTAAACTAGTACTCTAATGTCACATTCTTGTTTGCACATACCCATGTATTCACGTCAGCTCGTCCTAACGCAAAAGCAAATGGCCCTTCATGTATTTCAGTTAGGAAACAGTAGCATGGATTTTCATAAAACAAAAGTTTGACTGATACTGTGCAAAATCTGTTCCACTGAAAAATTGGCATCTTGCCCATCATATTCCACAAAGTTCAGTATCTTTGTCGGTGCTCATCTACTTGACTTCTTAATTGTCTGTGTTCACTGGCTGTATCAAATGGAGTTTTCTTTTTGCTTTTGCTCAGTGCATATTACATCTTTTAATCGGTATATATAATTACTTACCACAATCTGCCATGCCAGATTTTCTAAGCATTAGTCTAATTAACTTAAGCTTGATAATTATGTTTCAGATATCATAACAGTACGCACAGAACTCGCAGATTATGCTGTTGGCTTAGCTGTTTTTCTGATAACATTTTTCTCCCGTTCTTACTTTTCAGTTTTTCCTTTTGCTTTTTCTCTTTCCATACAGGGTGGGAGCACAAGCAGAAAGAGGGACTGCTGTTCTCTTTAAATGCCTCCAAGGTTCTCCAAAAGCAAAAGCTGGCAGTTTCTAACAACGAGTCATCAAGTAAGTCAACACAAATGAGAACAGATCCATAATGCAAGGATTTCCCCTTTTTATAAGAATAAAAGATAAATATGTCGCTGAAGAAAGAAACTTGAGCTTCCGATAGCAGAAATCATAGAGGATTCAAGCACAAACCTACAGCACTTACTGGCCAATTATGAAAGTACTCAGACTTTCCACAGGTCTCCAGCCTGAGCCACTCTAATTATACGCCTGTTGGCGACAGGCTGCCGCCAGGGAGGCAATAAATAAGTGATAACATGCGTGGGACCTTGCACACGTTCCTTTCCAGCACAGAGAGATCATCCTTCACAAAGTGATGCAGGCCATCTGGGCAAATGAAATATGCAAGCCTGAGACCCCAGGTAAGAGTAAATAGATGCAGAGGACACTTATGTCACAGCAATAAATAAAGGAAAGAAAAAAATAAATCTGTGATAGGCTATAGATTTGTATTTGGCTTTCTGATGTAAAGCAGCATTTCTGTTTGCTTTTGTCCAACTCACTTTGGCATCTTGCATTATTTGATTTTCTTTCTTCCTGGATGAGGGATTGGACATTGTGTCCCACCACATCTAATGGCCTCTGTCTGGGGGGAGACAGGGCAAAGCCAGAAAGACCAGACCTCCTCTCCCTGCTTCCAGAGACCACGGATGTGTCTTGTTGACTGGAGTGCAACAAGCCACGTCCAGGTCCTGAAGGCACCCAGACCACAGTTGGGGTACTTGGCTGCAAACCCACTCATGTTACATCTGTGCCAAGAGCCCATTTGTTAGAATTTTGGGTGCAATGGTGCATAACTGTTTTCAAGCCCACACAGAGAACCACACCAAAGACTCTGCATTTACTCTGTGGTTATTGGTGACCATTTAATCAGCTATAAATCACTGAAAGATTGCTCAACTGTTCGCGTATCCTAACAGACTTCATGGATAGAGATGGGGACAGGCAGTTCTTGCTGAAGTTCCCCTCATTTCAGCCCTTATTTTTCAGATGATTGAAGGGCTGTCACCCTTGACAGAAAACATTATCAGCAGTCAAGGAAGTAATCAGGGTGGCAAGTACATAAATAAGCATAGCATAAATCTGAATATTGGTAATTAGCATTTGATTCAATCAGACTAAAAGTGTTAGACCACTGTAGCAGTGATTCCTTATAGAAAACTATTTAACATTCCAATTATCTTTAATGAATTAACCTCAAAGTATGGCTGAGGTGCCACATTCTAAGAATCCCTTTGCTCATCTACAGTCCACTTGCAACTAATTTCACTTCACAGCCCTACCTCAATTAACATTTTTCTGTATTTCACACATCAGTAACTACAGTGCTGAAATATGCACTCCTTTCCCAAATTTAATAGCTGAGATACTTTCATTTTTTTTTGATTCTACAAATGAAGGAAAATCATTTCTTGCTACTATCTCAAACCAATTAAAATTCTTTTTATATTGGCTTTGCATCTTTTCAATATATATATGAACCAAAAAGTCTTACATTTTTCACATAATAATTAATTGGAATTGATCTGCTATGCAGCACTCCAAAGACAAAGGGGTTTACAATTAGCAAATATTAATGTTTGCTTTACATTTTCCATTGCTAGAATTTTTAAAGAATGCTTTTTTGGTTGAAGGTTTTGCATTAGGAAAGAAAACTCAGTCAGTACAACTAAACTATTTGAATTTAAAAAGAAAAAATAGGAAAAAGTGCAGATTTATTGATAGGCCTGGAAGGAGAACACACTGCCTTTTTTGCCACTATGCAACTATATTTTACAATAGTTATTTGTGTAATTAAAGAAAAAGTTTGTATCATACACCTTGTGCATTTTGTAGCACTGGGAGAAGGACAGATGGCTAACTGCACAGTCTCACAGAGTTACCAAAAACCTCTAAGATGGGTTGAGACTAGTCTGTGGCTTCACTATCTGCATAGCAGGGCAACTGCTGGGCCTCATGGCTCTTTCCTTCTGCTTTCCTTGGTTTTCCCTGTGAATTGTATAAAAAGACACAGTGCCATTTAATATCATTCCCTCTTTAACAGGGAAACATGGAGAGGAATCTCTTGCTTTGCATCGTGGTTGTGGTAAAAGGAGCAGCATTCTCGAACAGATTATAAATCTGACATTATTTTCCTTTTCACTCCATGTTTGTAGCATTATTTTAGCATTAAGAGAAATGAACACACATGTAAGATAACAGCATCCACGCAGCAATATGGCATAGCTGTTATTCTTCTTACAAGCATCCAATTTAATTTTATCATCAAATACCACACAGTACCAATTCCTATGTTCTATCCTGTACTGATTTTAATGTCAGTGTAGAGCTAAGCATTTTGTGCTGTGCATATCATCTAGAGCTCACTGTGGAGAGCATTCCAGTAGAGAGACATGTGGGGATACAGTACATGACTCCTTCTCATATCAGGACTGTTGGATTTTCCTCTTCCAGCTGAAGTACCCCCGTGATGCCACAGAGCTTCACTGTCATTCCTTCTCTGAGCTACTGAGTACTGTTATAATGAAGTTATGCAGATATGGACACAGACATAAAAAGTCTTGCCCATATAGATACACAAATAAAGTTTGTTTTGTATATTAATTTTTATAATAAATAGGGATATGCATGGCCTATTTGGTTACACGAGCAAATCCGTGCCCTGAAAGACGATGTTCTCATTAAGTGAAGCTGCAAGCTCGAATCTTATCTAAAGTGCTGTTTACTTTGCTGGCAGAACAGCCAGCATGCTACAGAGCATATATATTTCAGTATTGCCACTCAAATTAAGAGCACCCCATAATAAATTCTGAAAGCTTAAAAAGAATTTTTAAATAAGCCAGTAAGAGGAGAACATACATTAAAAATCAATAACTGCTTAATTTAGCTAACATTATAAACTAACACTTTAAGATGGAATAAGTCTTTTCTTATCACACCATTTCTCTCTGGTCTGTGGCAGATTTTGGAACGTTTAGGTTGTCCCCCCAAGTTCCTTAAAATGATCACCTCACTTCATGAAGATCAGCATGGCCAAGTCAGATATGGCAACACACTTTCTGAGCCCTTTCTAATAAAGAACGGCGTGAAACAAGGCTGCGTTCTCGCTCCTACCTTATTCACAATCTTTTTCAGTATGATGCTCCAAAGGGCCACGGCAGACCTCGATGATCAGGACGGTATCTACATTCGATATCGTACTGATGGAAGCCTATTCAACCTAAGGCGACTGAAGGCCCACACTAAGACCCTAAACCATCTTGTCCGGGAGCTGCTTTATGCTGATGACGCCGCCCTTGTCGCTCACACAGAAGCAGCCCTGCAGCGTTTAACATCCTGCTTTGCAGATGCTGCTGAGCTCTTTGGGTTGGAAGTCAGCTTAAAGAAGACTGAAGTTCTCCATCAACCTGCACCTCAGGAAGTCCTCCATCATCCCCACATCACCATCGGCCAATCAGAACTCAAATCAGTCCAACAGTTTAATTACTTAGGCAGCCTCATCTCCTCAGATGGTAAGATTGACGGGGAGATAGACAATAGGTTAGCGAAGGCATATAGTGCTTTTGGAAAACTCCATAAAAGAGTATGGCGTAATAAACACTTGAAGAAAGGTACCAAGATCAGTGTCTACAGAGCCATAGTGCTGTCTACTCTTTTATATGGTTCCGAAACATGGGTCATCTACCGCCACCACCTGCGTCTCCTAGAACGCTTCCATCAACGCTGCCTCCGTACAATCCTGAACATCCACTGGTCAGATTATGTGACCAATACATCTGTTCTTGAACAGGCAGCAATCACAAGTATTGAAGCCATGCTACTGAGAACGCAACTGCGATGGGCAGGGCACGTCTCCAGGATGAAGGACCACCGCCTCCCTAAGATCCTGCTTTATGGTGAACTTGCCTCCGGCTGCCGCAAGAGAGGAGCTCCGAAGAAAAGATACAAGGACTCCCTGAAGCAACAACTCAGCCTCGGGCATATTGATCACCATAACTGGTCCACTCTGGCCTCTAACCGGGAGGCCTGGAGACAGTCCATTTATAACGCCGCTGATGCTTTTGAGAAAGCACGCAGGATCACTCTTGAGGAGAAAAGACAACGCAGAAAGAATCGAGCCTTGCAGAATATACCATCTAAGGAGTCTTTCTGCTGTGTCTTTTGCAACCGGACTTGCCTTTCTCGTATTGGCCTTTTTAGCCACCAACGCGCTTGCAAGAATAGTGGGTAGAGCCCTTCCCAAATCTTCGTTCGCGAAGCCTAGCCATGATTTCTCTCTGGTATTTTATCTACTCTCGGAGAATACTGAACATTGGAACATTTTGCCCTTACCTGAATTTTTACCAGCCCTTGGTTTTTTATCGCATGCAACACTTTGGAAAGTCTAAATAGTAGTAAAAAATAAAATCTCTGCTAACATCCTATTTCCACTACTTCTATTTATAACCAATACCACACTGCATTTAGGCATGATTCTGTCCTTATGTCAAAACCTGTCTCGAGCCTGATTTTACTCATGCTCTTTTGTCAAATGTCACCGGGCTCCTGGAATGGCTCTAGCGCCTTCAGCTGAGCTGGGGAGAAATTCTTTACATCAAGGACTTTTATCCCTGAGCAAGTGTCCAGGACCAAACCTTCACATGGTGCTCCACCTGAGCCAATGCACCCTTCAGACTTCTCCCCACAGTTTCTCATGACTTCAGTGCCCAGCCAGGGCCATCCTGAATCCAGGATGGAAAGCACTGGTAGGACCATCAGCTGCCTTAGAGCCAAAGCAAGCCTGCAGGGTAGTAATTCACTGCCTCCTATCACAGCTTACTGGCACTGCTACCTGAACTTATTTCATATTTATTTCTTTAAAAGTTTGCTTTAGATGACAGTGCCCAGCAACTGAGGACATGTCAGGAGAACACGCCTTGAGAACATTAGAAAAGCTGTACCTCTGTTAGTGATCATTTCTGTGGCACAGATCAAGTCAAGAGTTTCCATCCTTTCAACTCACGTCTGGGGTTTTGGAGCATCAGTAAAAATTTCAATAAATCTATTAAAAAAAAATAAATTCCCAGATCACAAATAAAAAGCCTCCTGAAAATTATCATTGCGAAGCATCTCATGTTCATTCTTTAATAAAGGGAGAGGGAAAGGCTAAAGATAAGCTAAAGAAAGCAAAATAGTGTGTGCCAATTTGCTGCATACCACGTGAAGAGAGATCTTATGCTGATTTTGGCACCAGTAGGAAAAGGCTATTATCTCCAACTCCTCTAATAAGATCCTAGGAAGGAAGGACATTCTCTCTAGATAACAAATTTGTCAGTAAATCAGAAGCTGATTCATGTCCCCCATTCAGCAGTGCATTTAAGTTCTCAATGCTGAGCGTGTGCTTAAGAGCTGCTTGAACTCACTTAAGCTGATCACTTGCTTAAATGCTAAAGCAGGATTGCACTGAATACCTGTAGGCACATCTATAATTAAAAAAAACCTTCTGAGCCTAACAAGTATAGCTGGCTGTGTTACTCATTGTCCACATTTGAGGGTAAGGACTCCTGCTTTAATTAAAGTGATGAAATGAAGATGTCTGAATGCTCACATATTACAGCAGTGAGAACAGCACAGAGCAAGAAATTAAGTCATAGTGTGAGTCAGAAAGCTGCATGTAGAGCTGGATTAAAACTCGGGGAAAAAATATGAGAAATTAAATTCCTCATGAAAATGTTATTTGCTCGTTCAAACCCAAACATTCCGACAAATTTTGGAAAAACAACATTTCCTTTATTCTTAGTGTCTTCTCTTGCATCTTCAGGAACTTCTCCTGTTATCACTCTTCACGCTGTCCTGTTGCAGTTGTTGCTAATGAGAACCTGATACTATCTAAAAAATATAGAAAATATGCATGGTGCTTAAGGGGGTAAAAGGAGACCCAGCAAGGAAGGATCCCATCCTGCAGTGTTTACTCATAAGCATTTCACTAGCATGTCCCTTGACCCACAGTGATAATTGGGGTCTGCAGGTCTTCCATAATTGTGAACTCAGCACAGGGAAACGTGAGGTTTAACACAACAGTCTGGAAAACTGCAACAATCACTGTTTATAAAAACAGCACATAAATGGAGGAGCCTGCATTCATCCAAACACAACAGCTTTGTATATAAACTCAGAATTGTGATTAACAGAGGATAAATTCATAGAACATAATCGTCACATCCACGATTACACAGAATTTATGAAAAAATAAGCTGAATAGTACCAACTCTAATATTTCCATTTCACTTTGGAGCTTCAAAGAGGCAGTGTGAGAACAAAAGGAGTGGAACAGGCTCCAGTGGAAGTGGGGGAGTGCTCCTTTCTCCTCCAGATACTCAGTGTCACTCCCAACTACACTGAGGCCAGCATACTGGTCAGGACTATAACCTGCTGCTCTTGAAGGAGATTCACCACCATCCTGGCCATCTTTCCCCTCTGTGTATTTTCCCCAACCTTCATTATGTTCTTCTTTTTCTCTCACTTTCAACTCCATCTGATGCCCAAGTAGATGCTGTGCAGTGCCCAGCATGACTGAAGAAGGTGCCTCATCCAACAATGGCAAGGGGAAAACCATGAGGGAATCTGGGATTTTCAATTCTAGAAGCAGGAACTGAGAACCACCAATTCCCAATCAAGTTACGGTGTTCACAGCATTGTTTCTTCTAAAAGACTGTTTCAAAAGCATATTCAAATTAAAACCCATACACCATTTAACACTGATTTCAGAATGACACGTGGAGCTAATTTGATGCATTTGTCTAGGAGAAAAGGTGCATTGCTTCCATTTCTATCTGCCACTGTAAAGCTGCCTTGCAAACTGAAATGAAAAATTCCTGCTGTTCCCACATGCCTACAAAGTACCCGATATCCATAGGTCTTTTCTTTAAGGACACATTTTTTAGTACAGACTGAATGAAAAAAATGACACATTTACATATTTCCCCCAGCAAGTACTTTTGCATTAGATCAGCCCTTGGCTGCCTTGGCAAGGAGTGAAATCATAATGGGCTGAGATAAAGCAAACAACCCCCATCCTGCCAGGCAGCTGCCGCCGCTCGTAACGGGGGACCGGGGCACGTCTTGCTGCCGGTTATTCTGCATTATCCAGGATAAGCCCTGGAGCCAGCACGGCAACTCTGGATTTGCAGGACTGTAATGGGGCTCTGACCTAATGTCACAACAGGCACAGGCAGCGAGTCAGGCCCCATCGGTGGCAGGATTTGACCCGGCCCGGGTCTGCTGCAGTCAGTGGAAAAACACCCACTGGCTTCACTGGAAGCTCGTTCAGCATTTCAGTGCCAGCAGGGAAACAAAGCTCAAAAGGTCACACAGAGAAAACATAAAGGGGAAATTGTTCCAAGGCACAAGGAGCTTGCTTTTTTTTTGTGTTCAAGCTGGTCTATCAGTTTGATTTTCAGCAGAGCACTGCATCTTACCATGCAGAGTCCCTTAACTAACTAGGCATGAACATGATCAGTTTTAAAGAAAATCATGGGTTTGTCTGCAGACAACTCAATATTTCTTTGCATCAGGCCCAGTTCTCATACCATTTTTTATTGATCAGAATACCTCAGGCTATTAAGTTTATTAATTAAATGATAATTTTTTTTTCATGGTGAGTATACAAGGAGATAAATGTCTTACAAATAAACTCAGAGCTTGCAGGCTGAGTCATGTGGTGATTTAGAAGTCATTTATCTTTTTCTCTCCCCCTCAGCAAAAAGTAATCATTGCCACAATACTCTGCAAGTCTAATGTGGTTGTGAAATGTGCAACATAAAGAGATATTTTTCATTTTCAGCACAATTATACCAAGCTTTTATGTTATACTAATTTGTAATTGCAATGTTAACAAGAGGATATGGATAACTGCTAATCCATTTAAGCACAAACTACCACCCTTGTGAAGCAGGGAATGATCTGACCCCATCAGCTGAACCCAACCTCTGTTCTTCAAAACCATAACTGTTTGTATATGCCTGAATTTTCACTGCTGTTCTGAACCAGGCCTGAGGTTGACAGATGGCGCTTTAAAGCTGAGACACAGTAGCTCCCTGAAGAACTTTCCCCAGAGCTGTTTTTCCCTGGCTGAACCACTGGGACCATCTGGATGGGGAACAAGTGCCTTTCCCCCAGTCACCTGCCCCATAGCAAGCAGAGAAGGAGCCTGGTGAGCATTGAGGGAAAATACCACAGTTCTTTGATCAAGGCCAAATCAAACTGTGGCTGCAAGTACAAGTGTCAAATGCAAGCAGAAACTCAAAGTGTCCAGGTGAAGAGTATGTAGGTCCAACCTGGAAGGGAGAGGAGGGTTGCCAGGAACACATGAGGACATGTGGATGTAGTTCAACATGGACAGTTCGACCTAAACAAAGCCTCTAAACTGTAAAAGGCTGCACAAAGCTCCCGTTTAAAAGTGGTTTTAATTCACGGAAGCACAGCTATTGCTGGAAGTGTTTGTAACACCAAATGCATGGTGAAGTCAAACCCCTTCATTTTCTTCTTGCTTCATCAGCAGCACTTTGATATATAAGGACCATCACCAGGACAAGCATATAGTGTGCAGGGTAACAGCTGAAAGCCTGGGTGATCAGCAGAACATTCAAAGTGGGGAAAATACTGTGAACTAAGAGCAGCCTAAATAATTAACCTGAAACTGGACTTGCCAAATGCTGCTGGTTTGTTTTGTTGCAGAACACATTGTCTGTATGTAACTACATTAACTCCAGCAGCCCACAGGGCTTTCAGACCACAGGATGATAGGAGACCTGGAAGGATGACATGGGTTCCTCCTGTGCTGAAGTCCAAATATGTACTTTGTTATTCTCGGTCAAAGTAGGTGAGAACACAAATAATGCACCTTAATTTTTGAGCTTTTTGTTTTAAAAATTGAAATGTTTTGTTTATTCTAGAAGAATATGTTATGACCCTGTTAGAAAGTGAGATGTCTTTTACAGCACAGAAAGAGACAAAGCAGCATATGGAAAAGAATGGTGAACTCTTGACTAAAAACAAGACTCCAATCTGGATCCTTTTTCTCTACGCCTTTTTTCTATGATAGGGTTTTGCCCAAGTAAGGACAGATTAAAAACCCCTCAAGATTTAGCCTCTACATTTTAATACAAAACACCAAACATTAGTTCCTTTTCTTTAGCATTTACTAATCTCTGAAAAGTTCCAGCATTATTTCCTGTTGATGGTACCCATGGTTTAGGGCAGACTGAACTAATTTGGTCTAAGGCTGATTTGCAATGTCTCACTCAAAACTAACACAACAAGAGCCACATTATCCTGTTTGCAGTGTTGCTCTACCAGTTTGAAATGGGAAGAGGTGCTTAGCAGAAAGAGGCAGTGGCAGCAAAGGCAGTGTTCACAGAAACATATTTTAAAATAAATGGCACATCAATACAGGGACAGGCCTCTAATTTTTCATCCTCCTTTCTGCAAGCAAGCAGCTGCCAGAGTACCAGCCCACAGGTGGTTAAGGTACATCTACAATTCCTTGGGGGGGACCATGGATGTTGTTCCAATAACAGTAAGCTCAAGAGACCTTACTGACATTTTCCAGCTGGAAAGTAGGGCATGGTGTTAGGGGCATACACATGTACACCACATACAAGTCCCTTGGCCTTAAGCACAGAGACCACATTCTCCACAAACCCACAGCCATCACACAGGTCACACTGCTCCATGCACTCTAAACCAGGCTGCTTCCATCCAAGCACCTCAGGGTTATTTGTGCAACATCCCATCCTGCTCTCCAGAGCTGTTTACTTACTGTTCCAAGTCAACATCTGATACAGATTAAAAGAACCACAAAGTGTTTAAAGAGATGAACATCCCGTGACAGCTTCACTAAGAAGCAGTGATGCTGCATTGAGTGCTAGTTTGTCAACCTTTGCTACTTACACAATTCACAGCCAATTTAATTAAAAATATAACAGATCTGAAAGCTGCTAAAATGCTTGCAATGACTATCAGTCATTTGATAATGGTATGAAAGAGCCATTAGAAGTGAACTGTAAGTAAACTTTTTCAAGATTGAATAACAAGGGCATTACAGTTCCAGCCATTAATGTCATCCTTTTTAAAAAATTAGCTGTCCATCTTGCCCTAAAAACTAAGCATTTTTATCTCACACACACATTTGCAATCAAAATATGCTTATAAAAGGTACAGTAAATTTCATAGCTATGAGCTGCACATTTTGCATTCTGAACACTAAAACAGCCTTTGCCAACTCACTTCATCGTTTAGTTGATTTAATACAAAACTTTTTTCCTCCCCTTTTCGGCTTGTTGCTAAGATGAATACTCTGTATTCATTAGTAATCAAATACAATGGCAAATGTAATATTCTTGTGCAGATGAACTCTTTTTATTACCAACACTCTCATGTTTAAATTATTTCCTTTAAATAGTCGTCTCTTGTTATTCTAGCTCAGCTCATGAAGGAAGCTCTGATTGCAACAGCTTGGACAAAGGATACAAAATTAAACAAGTGAAGAAACCCCAGAATCAATGGATACTGGTTACATTATTAAAATAGCCATGTTTAGCCATACCCACAAGTCTTTGGGATTGCCACTGTGGGATAGTTCTGGGAGGACCAGCAGTAGAATTCTCCAAGAACAAACCATGCTCAACTGCTTTTGTCACCTGAACACTGAAATAGTGATTGCCTCAACTCTGAGGCGTGGATTGGTCCCAGGCAACCTGCTCAGCCCTGCAGGTCCCCCTGCTAGCAGAAGGTGCTCACCAGATCAAAGTCAAGCATTCACAGGTTGTGCAATCCTGTGGGTGTTGGAAGAACTCTGAGCTTTTAGAGGTTTGAAGAGGTGGAGACTTTCAGTCCTGGGAATGTATAACTGGGAGGTCAGAACAGTACTAGTGGTCTTATTTGACTGATGAGATTTCTGAAAATCAAATTTTGAATTTAATTCTCACTGGAACAACAAAAGCCACGGGTACTTATTTTATGAGACACATTTCTCAAATCTGTCTTTTAACCTGAGGACTTCAGATTACCTGCAAAGAGAGGCAAGGAGCTTCAGTTCAGAGTAGCTCAGGTGTTGTGCCGACAGCAAACTGCCAGCACACAACTGCAGATGTAAAGGGAAGCCTGAGCTCCTGTAAGCCAGGACAGGCAGATGCAGAGCACCCCTAGTGAAAGCTCAAATTTTCAAAATTGTCAAAAGCATGGACCAAAGGAAGAAAAAAGAAAGCAGTGGCTCCAAGAACAGAGATTTTTAACAATATTGTATTACATATAAAATATATATATCAACACAAAAACACATGCAAAAATGTATATTTAAAAATACATTTTAAAATATATATAATATATAAATATATATTAGTATATATTATATATATGAAAAACAAAATTACCAAGCCTTGTGCTTCACCCTATTCATAAAGGTCTCCAGCTCTGTTTTGAAATTCATTTTATACATCTTACATAATATTTTTTCTGTTTAAAACTAGCCCAAATTATTTGCTTTGTTTAAGTACTACAAAGTTAGAATATTTATATGTATAGCAGCAGATGCTGCTGTCTCTCTTACAATATAATACAACTTTATAACATATACTGCCTTTCACACCAACTGCATTCCCAGATGGACAGCATTAAATACAACGAAGAAGTGAATGCAGGCAATACACAGTAGATGTGTGTATTGTGATACAGCAATGTAAAGTGATGTAAAGACACTGCATGATGAATAAATTAAGGCATTGAGGAACAAGGCCAATAAAAGAGTGAGAAAAAAAAAATGAGGCATATGCAGATGAGAAAATCTACTTAAAAAAAGAAAGACAAAAGTCAAAGAGATGGAGAGTTGATGAGGCAGAAAGATACACAGAGGCTGTTCCAGATGGTAGAAACAACAGTAAAGGTTCCTAAACTAGAATGGCAAGACTATGTACAAAGGAGCACAGGGTGTTTGCAGAATCTGCAAAAAGACAAGCAAAAAAAGGGCTGAATGCATCGCTTTTGGAAATAAGGAGGGACCCTGAAAAAGTATTTATGAAGGCACCTGAAACTATGGCTGTGAAAGGATCCTTTAGCTTGAGGAGCCTCTATTGCCCTGTCAGGGCAATTTGAAGACATAAGGGTTCAAAGGGAACACGCAATCATGTAGTCTGATAACCACTAATTAATGAGTGGGACCAACAGCCATCCACATGAACCACGCAGTGAGCAGCCATGCACACAAGGAATCACACACCTACGTCACAAACACTGCATCAAAAGTTTGCCCAGCTGTACAGTCGACCTGACATCTCCACAGTACATACTAGGAACATGCTACTATATGAATGTTAGAGTCTCCCTATGGGTTCCACGTATTCTACATACAGTGTAGAGAAGTCAATCCCTAAAAATAGCCTGCTACCTGAGGGGTTTTCAGCACTGACTGAGATGATGCACTGGTAGCACCACACTGTTTGATATTTTGAAAAGTCAAACATGACTGCGCTATGCTACACTGTTTTAAAAATATTAATAAACAAACACCAAACAATCTCAAATTTAGCTCTTAGGCCTGAAGCTATGATACATGAGTGGCAAAGTGGCATAGATGTGTTGGCCAGAAATTACTCAGCTCTAACTCAGTGGCAATAGCGCTACTTGAAATCACCAAGCATACGCATTCGTGGATCCCTTTCACTCTCAAGTTGTCAGTGTGAGAACAGTGCTGAAAATAAACATCCCTCCGTCGACCTCCACCAACAAGTCTCCACAACCTCTAGGCTTTCAGACTAGCAAGGTCTAGTGCTCACACATAGCTTCCACAGTGGCATTTTCAAGTAGAGAATGACAGCAGTGACACATTTAAACCTTGCTCTTTTCCATATCCAGCTTTATTTCCTTGTCCATCATCTGCAGTCTCTGCCAGCCCACTCCCAAGAAGATCCTGGTATACCAAAACAGGATTTAGCTACAGTGCTCACCTCAGAACACCCAAATGTACAAATGCTGTGCTTAACATTCATCAGACAGATCCAATAAAGCTGTAAATGAAAAGAAATTGAAGGGACTATGTGCCCAGGAATAAAGCTAAATTAAGTAGCAAGTGTTTAAGAGCTCAAGACCTAAACCACTAGTTCCTACAATATGGAATCAGTCACTCTGGCACATCTGGGCATTTGGTGGCTAGAAGTGAGCTTGATTCTTATGCAGAAAGCCAGTAAATAACCTAGAGGTAATTTAAGAGCCCTCAAGAGGGCACTCCGAAAAAGCCCAAGTCACTTACTGAATTACTGGTGGGCCTTTGTACGGTGGCTGAACATCCATCTCTCTGGTGTCAGCTATGGAAGGCAGTATATGTGAGCTATCCAGTGTACCCAAACAAAACAGTACACAAAGAATAGATAGCAATATAGATTCACTTTGCTGGCTACCTCTTATTTCATGCTCAGATTTGAGGATGATGGGTCATTACAAAGAGCTTGAACTACATAAATGTTCTGTGATATGCTACTGGCTCATACTCATATAAATATGAGAGTCCAGAACATGAAATGCCATATGAATGGATGCACTGAAAAACAACAAATCAAACATAAATAACCGGTCTTCATGTTGAAGACAAGACAGTGCTGTTTTATATGAAATAGCCCATGCAAAAAAGTTACATTGTTCATCTGTAACCTAACTTGGCATTTAAATAAACTTCAGTTAACACTCAGACATCGTTAATTTGTTTTGCTTTTACTTTTCAAATAAGATTCTCATTAGTGGACCACTGGATTGACTATTTAATGGCACAGTGCTTTAGAGAGCATGCAAATGCCATGCGTGTCCAATGCCTGTGCAATATAAATACAGAAATCCCCATGACCAGAAGAATTGTACGTTTTCATAATGAATTTAGGATACTGTCAGTCATGATCCTTTGCTTGGAACATCATGCTGAGATGCCAGCTGAGATTCCCAGACTGAGCAGGAGCTTGGGCTGTCAGAGCAGACCAGGTCTGAACTCTTCGAAAAGGATTAGATCTTCCTCGGAGTCATGGGCAGGAACACAATGCTGTTCTTATGAAACCAGAGCAACCTCTGTCCAAAACTACAGAAAAAAAACAGTGTCTATCAAAAATAGAAGCAAGATGCAAACAACCATGGCTAAGAGCATGCACAATTTTGTTAAAAGAAATCACCCACCACAAGTAATCCACTGCAGGTAACCTAGCTGCATTTATTCAATCTGATTGAGCAGAAAAAGCATTATTAAAAGAATTAACAGATCCCATTCTGAGGTTTATTTGTATGGAACCAGCTTGTGGGTGAGATCATGTAAGAATTGATTTTTTTCTGCCTTACTTAAAAAATAAGGTTATGGAGAGACAAAAATCATTATGAGGTGTCTAGAAAGTCTTAAGCAAAACTAAATCATACCTAAAATTCACGCAGTATAGGTATATATGTTATCAAGGAGTGGTAAAAATTGTTGTAATGGATAAATTACTAAATAATTTTTTAAACTTTATTTTTTAAAGTATATCATATACTTTGAAGACACTGGAACTAACATTAATTCATTTACTGACTAGGTCAATAAAAATTGCTGTAGCCAAGAGCTCTATTAAAAGTCCATAATGTTATCTTAATAGAGGAAAACTAATAGAGTTCTTTTGGAAGTTTTCCATAATATTAATATTGTAGAATTTCAGTGGATGTATGTCTTAAATAGTTTAAATAGGCATTTTTATTAACAGACCTAATATTAGAATTAAAACAAATTAAAATCATTACTTTCTCTAAGAGGAAGTATTTGCGTTCCAAGCATCTTAATGGAATTTATTCTTGAAAGAATTTGGAAACAATGCTCATTATTCAACATTGTGAAGTGGGAATTGGCTATTTGGCATCCACACACAGAGGATCTGCCAATTTGCAACTACTGTAGCACTTACTCGGAGCCTCTCTGTCTAAACCACTTTGCATGGCAGCCGTCCAGAACCTCGACCTGCAATACAATCCACCTCCTTGTCAAGAGCCTTTCTTGTTGGAAAGCATT
Organism: Neopelma chrysocephalum; assembly: GCF_003984885.1. Taxonomy (NCBI): domain Eukaryota; kingdom Metazoa; phylum Chordata; class Aves; order Passeriformes; family Pipridae; genus Neopelma; species Neopelma chrysocephalum. Next base: position 9,424,584 of record NW_020897809.1, read on the forward strand.
AAACTCACCCAGCAACCAAGCAACAAAAAAATAATACTAAATAAATCTATGGTATCAATTATCAGCTCATACCCTGTTTTCCTTGGGCTTTTCACCACATACAATTATCCCTTTGGTTTATCCCAGGTTAAACTATGTTCCTTATTTCTGTGGCTACCTGCTTACTGATGGTCTGTGCACATTTTCAGCTGAATGAAATCTTTATATTTTGATTGCACTTAGTACCTGCTTACAGGGTAAAAACATGCACCAGGTAATGCAGATGAGCTGTGTGAGCCTTATAGGATTGCATCCAAGGGACTGCAAATGGCACATCCTGCAAAACCAAGCACAGTACTGGAGGAAAGTTTTCAGCAAAGGGATGGTGCAGGAAGTGCTGTGCACCTTACACAGCTGGAGGAAACCCAGACTCAGGGGAAAAGCTGATCTGGTCCCCATCCTTTACTCCTGTTGGTGGGTAGAAAGCAAATTATGATATAGTTACTTTGGCCAAAAGCAGCCATGGAGTCCATGCCTGGAACTAAACCCCACAGAACCATAGACAAACTTTGCTTTTCGGTCATGCAGGCATTTCTCAGGGAGTTCATGGAGAAAAGGGAAGCCCCAACATGACAGAAGGGCACTGAAGCAAGTTTACCTTCCTATTGAACCCAGTAGGATTCCAGCTCTTTTCCTAAATGAACAAGCTCATGAATTTCAGATTAAACCACTGTCTTTAATATCCAAATACTGCACATGAGCAATTGAAATTAATGTTTCTGGAGTTCTATTCACCGATGAACATTATCGCTGTCTTAGGTAAGAAGAGTCCGTTTTCCTGACATGCCAGAGTTGATTATAAAAGCCATTACCAGCACTGCTTTTGGACACCAGGGTAATACATGCACGTGCCTTCCGAAGTGATCAAAAATTCCTGTCACACCCAACGTTCCTCACCCTTCCCATCACACAGGGGCCAGGGGAAGGTCGCCACGATAGCGGTGTCTGTGCAAACAGAGCCTGCACGAGACCCAGCACAGCTCCCAGGCTGGGCACCTTCAGCCAAAGTTTTTACCAAGAGCACATCTCCCTTGTGCAAGTCGTGTCACTCGAACAGTGACTTACTGCCATGAAAACAGTAGATTGTACAAAAGTTATTTTCTTAGTTAATCATCAGAGATAAGCAGATTTTGCTTCTTGTTTTTGAGGTTGGAATAGATACGAGTTATAACATCACCTTGTAATTGCTGCCAACACTGGAACATCTCCTCCCCATCCCCTGAAATGACCTGCCAGAGATTTAAAGTCCTTCCATAGAAATTGGCAGCATTGTGACATTCAGAGAACAGATCACAGCACTGAAACTATTTCAACCATTACCTGACTGGACACATTAAAGGACCAAATCCAAAGGCCATAAAAGTTCCAGGAAACTTTTTGTAGTCTATAATGAGGTTTGTATCAGGCTCCAGGTCCCAATCAGCCATCCCTAGTTTTGGTATTCATGTTTGCTAAAATTACAAAATGTCCTTTCATTCCAGAGAATCTTATCAGAAAATTGATCTCTTTATATATAAAGTCTTCAGCCAAGGTAAAGTCCTTTCAAGAGTTTTATGGTTTCCTATCATTCTTTTCAAAACCCTCTGGAAACTGGAAAATATGCTGATACTGTTTCTATGTTAAAAGAATGGTTAAATAAAAGAAAAATACAGTTCTCAAGTGTTTGCAAATATCCAGCATTTTCTAATTTCTTTGGCAAAAATGGCAAAGGTTAACAGCAAAGAGGTAAAAAAACAATTCAGAATTAATTCAGAATGACACAATTATTTACAGAAGTACCTATCTGAACATTATCTCATTTTCTTATTTGTAAGACCTATAGCTGTGCTCTCTCTATGTATTTAAATTAAATTATCTAATGCAAATGTTATATATGAACAGCTCAGAAAGGTACTATTGTATCAACATACCTTATTCCATGTAAAAGCAGATGGCTAGTTCTGGGATTGTAAATGTGTCAGACAATAATTTCATTGCTTTGCAGGTAGCAGAACACCCAATTTTCTTGTTCCCAAATGTTGATTGAGTGACAGCTTTTAATATTGTCTAATGATCACAAACATGTGGACTCTTGCGTTAACATCTGGTTTATGGGTAAAGTCACACACAGAAACTACTCACAAAACAAATAACCCTCTGCCCTCCAAAAGCTAGAATTAATAGAGCAAGCACATGCTATTTTATTACTGAAGAAGTAGCAAGGCATGCTGCAAACATTTATAGGTATGGTTTATGTAGTGCAACTAACTGAACAAATCACTTTGTTCAAAAAATTCCTAGAAGTCACAAGCTCTAAGGAGGAGAAGACAGTTTGTCAGGAATATTGGAGGAAGAAACAAGCACAGAACCAAATCTCATAATTCTGAGCATGGCAAAGCTTTCACTGCACACAAAGAGAGCTTTGCCCAAGGGGCAGCCTTAGCCAGTAACTTGTGATGTCCAGGTATGCTCAAGAACTCCTGGAGGCAAAAATAAAAAACACCTTATCAGTTGTTCTGTCCTTATGGCTCATTCTTTCATCAATGAGTATCACATACCAAATAAAGCCTCAAGGACTATTTAAAATTGCCTCGCTTGGTCACAGCTACAATTTTATTCACAGATCTCCTTCTACAAAATTGTATTAAACAGGTTCCACTGTGGACTTCGCAGCCTTTTCACATTTATTCCACTATCTCAGAAATTTCACTACCGTATGTTTTTTCCTTAAATTGTTTTACTTTGCTCTATCCCAATTTTTTTGTTGGGCTGGACTTTCTCCTAGATACCTAGACCTTTCTAGATGTGTGTTCACAGCCCAGAGCCCCATTTCTGGCACAGCTTCCACACAAGTCTCTGTGTTCACAAGGCAGAGCAGCAGCTCTGCTCAGGGCTGAGTGTGCATGAAAGCAAGTCCCCCACACCTCCAGCATATCCTTCCACAAACCTCAGGCCATCTTGCACCTCTTGCTGGGCTGTTCTGGAAGGGACAGGAAATAGGCACTGCAGAGATGCAGAGGACCTTATTGTAGTTGTGTAGTGGCACCGTGGCCATTTTGCAGGCATTTAGAGGGAACCATGTTGTGTTCGGGAAGCTTGTGAAATCCAAACTGCAAATCTACCACTCTGCAGCCCCGAGACAGAGAAACTAAAACCCTCTGAGCAGAGGGTGAACACAAGGCCTGTTCATTACAGGTATCCCATGTGCACCAAAGATTCACTTCAGCAACACTCTTGCACCTGGGCCACAGGTACATAAGGACCCACCAAGGCAAGTTTAAGCACACCAGTGCAGACTTGGCTAAGTGCTGCAGAAACCTACAGGCTCTCCCAGTCCTCAAAGCATCTCTTTTAGACAGGTTTCAGAAGGAAAAACAAAGTGATATTAATGCTATGAATAATACAGAGAGCCATCTTCCTCATCACTGAAACTGTCACAAGTCTACCTCTTGCCCTGGAGCAGTAGGACACGCCTGCTCTTCCACCTCAGCAGCAAACAGCCCTTGCTGTGCCCTGTTTTCCACGGAGGGCAGATTTTTCAACATGCCAAAATTCCATAGCTGAGATTTGGATGAGACTCAGCATCTCTGTCCTCTAGACCCTAACATATGCATATATTCCCTTTCGCATGCTCACCCCTGCAATTAATTGTAGAGTCATATATTTTAACAAACCGGTTAATTGAACACAGCTAAGCTGCAAAATTTAAGAAATTTGCCACATTTATATACATAGTAATGAGATCAATTACTTTCAGCTCATGTAGACATATTGAGAACTAATGAGGTACTTAAAACGTGTATGGAGAAAGTCTACTTTCTATTTCCATGCTGTAACTTAGAGCTTGTTAGGGATTTAGCTCTTTATCAGTTTGAGCTATGGCACTTACATTGATAGAAGGCCTGTTAGCTGTGGCTCCTGACTGCATTAAAAAGTCCTTTAATGCAGTTTTGTAGTGGCATACATCTCATTACAGTGCAAAAATGGGCAAACACTGAAGACCACGTTGTTGGAAAATACTTTGTCTGAGAACACAGCAAGCAGAAAGCTTATCCTTTGAAGGATAATATCCACCTCACTCATAATTTAGATAAGTAATCCGGAGACCCTTATAATAAGAAAACCTTTATCGTTTTTTAAATCTATTAAAAAAGACCCACAAAGGTAAAGTGCCAAATCCTAGAACCGTTATCTTTATGGGTCACTTATAACAACAAAACACTCTTTTCTCCCAACACAAAACACAGTGGTAATTTATTTCTTCAAAGAAATTGCACCGAGAGAACGTCTACAACACAGTACACTTCATACACTGAGCTCTAGGTTATTACCTAGGAAGCCAATTTTCAGGCAGTGGTTTCAACATCTGAGCACAGCCTTGGATACAGCTCCAGGCACATCCGAAGTTTCTCATTAAGTTAGACATGCAATGAAAACGTTGGAAGTTGTTTAAGGGTGAGGAGAAAATGGATACAGATATTGTAAGAGTACAAGAAAGAACAGAAAGAAGCAGAGAAACCTTTGACTTGGGCATGGGGAGTTATAGGTGAAGTCAGCCCAAGAGAGTCTCACCACACAGCAGGTCCCTGTGGTTACGTTCTGCACAAGCATGCTGACCAACCCACAGCAAAGCTTTAAATCTTGCTATCCAGCAGATAAAACCAGCTTATTCTTAACCATAGTTCTGACCATGTTTTCTGCTATCACACCCTCTAAATGTTTTATTTCCCTGGCCCAGATATTAAATTACACCCTATGTATGCAATTGCTCTCAGCTATTAGGGCTGAGGCCAATGCAATGCCTTTCCCTGAGGGACAGGGACTCCTTATCCATGGAGGGAATGCTACTGCACAGGTATCTCAGCTTGGTTCTCTGGGGTCATGCAGGTTACCAGGGACACCTCTGCAACATGGCTGTAAGCTTCAGGTTTCCAAGAGAAGAGATGCACAAAATATCTTTTTGCAGCTCTACCAGTCTGAAGTCTCCCTTTCCCTCCTTCAGTTAAACATCTCAACAACTTGATTTTACTCCTGCATTTGTTGTTCTCTTTTGAAATGCCCATTTACAATATGGCAACATCCACCAGGACAGCACCCCTCCAAATACCAACTCAATCCTGGATGTGAGGCTCAGGGCAGGAGCCACAGGACCCACCAACACTTGGAGCAGAGACTTTCATATCTGACCTTCAGCTGTTAAGGGGAGGGAAGGAGAGAAGCCACTTATCCAGCATAGCCAAGTGAAACAATCCCCAGACAGCAGGAGAGTAGCAACGAAACGTGAAGATGCCAAAGGAGTTAAATAGATGGCTCTGGACCCAGCTGTGATGCTGCTGGGTTCATCTGCCTCCAGCATAAACTTGATCACCCAGCCTGAGCGAAAACATGACCCTGTGGAACCCAGGTCTGTTGTCATGAGGCAGCAAAGCAGCTTATCCCTTGATTCACTCCAGCTGTGGGTGCATCCCAGGGCTGATGCTCCCCAGCTGTGCCACAACTGCCCTTGGGTTTCATCACTCACCTGGAAGAGGAACAGCCTCTGCCCCGAACTATCAGGCAGGCCAAATCAGCTCTGTGGGATTTTGTGGGCTGCGAGCTGGGCATCAGGCAGGGGTCCCAATTTACAGTTAGAACTGGGAGCAGGTGTGTGGGTCCAGCAGCTCCTCCTCCCCACAGGAGATGACAGCCTGCAGAATGGGGGAGAAGGAGGCAGCTCTGGGCTGTGCCTGGCTGTGGTTTTCCTTATCCTCAGTGTGTATGTGCTCATGTGCAGTATGTTCAGCCTGGATATACTGCTTTCTGCAGTACTGATTGTACATTTGCTTGTCATTACAGTGCCTATAAGTAAATACAGAGAAATAAATAAGAATACTTATCACTTTAAGCCCATTAAAGCATTGGCAAAGTTTCACATGAGATGGTCTTTAAAGCTTGATGTATGGCAATAAAATTAGTTCAGAAAGAGACAGCTGCATAAAAACAATGTATGCCTTCACATAAAACCATGAAAAATATTTTGACTGGCACAGATTTTAAGGTAGGCTTATTTATTGGAGCTATGCTTCAGTAATTTACAAAATACAGAGTCTGAACAAGAGGAGCGTCAGATGCTCGCAGAGGGGCAGTCTGATGAGCACTCACTGCAGCTGATGAGTCTGAAATCACGTTAGGATGATATCAAAGATTTGTACCCAATGCTGGGGAATGATCACACTTTACAGAAACTGAGAGCTAAAGAAGTAAAATTAAAAATAAGTGGAGTAGTGGGCTGAAAAGATTATCTAAAAATATATTATGAAATGGATATCTGATAACTAAAGAGTAATTATTTTTAAAAAAATCTGAGAGCATCAAGTTTGAATTAAAACTAATACATATTTTTTTTAAATTGTGCTTCTGGACTGCAGAATGTGTCAGAAAAAAACATCCAATATGTCTTTGATCCAGTTACCAGTAATAGAAAACATTTTCCCAGAGAGATGCAAGAGAAAAACAGATTCATGAGAGCTTCTACTTCTTATTTATAGCTTTATGCAATTTTTATCTCATATCCTTCTTCCTGTCCTTTAATTGAAAAGCAAAATTTATACCTAAAAGCAACAGTGCAATGAGAGATGGTGCCTGTAGATTGGATATGAGTCTCTAAAGTGAACAGAGACACATGAATGATGCAGTGTTCTAGTTTTGGTGTGCTCTTTGCTATCTGTTAATGATATCATGAGACAAAGACACAGGACCAGCAGCAGTGGGCTTAGATAGTTCTTTCTTACCCTGTTTTAAAGTGGGGACTATAGCAGACTCAATTCACACGGGCCAAAGAAAAATAGGACATCTTACTCTCTGGAAATTGTAAAATGAGACAGAACATTCCTATTTTTAAACAAATATTAAAGGTTTATTTCTTTTGACAAGACCTTGGGCTTAAGAAAATAGATTGCTTTACCTTTTCATATCAGATAAAAAAGTTTCAAGTGATCAGTGACAATTTTTCCTGGTTCTCCATTTACGCCTGGACTACCACTGAGTCTGTCTCACACGAGCAAGGTCCTATTCATGTATTCTCTTAGTTGTCATATAATGAATTCTCATTACCAGTTCAAGCCTGTGCAGTCACATTAAAGTCCATTTATGTTCTGATATGTACATACGCGTTAATTCAGATTATACTCCTCTAATTGCACAAATTAATTGCTCTCTGATGAATTTTACAACACCTCATTTCTTAGGGTTTCTCCTGAAAGTACACTGGAAAGGTCAGCACCACGATCAAATGCTACCCTGTTCAACATGCTTTGAAGATTATAATTATATCTAATTAGAAGGTTTTGCAATTAGCACATATTGTAAGTTTTATATTCTATGAATTAATAAAATCCTTTTGTATTTATTTACCCTGCCAAACACCCAACTGCTGCTATTAATAGACTGTTTCATCTCAGTGAGGACAACAGGATGTCACTGTTATTTGGTATTTTTCTCAGGCAAAGATTTTCTGCCTGAAAGTTTACCCCCAGTGTCTGCAGCCTGACCAGGACTCTTGGGATAGAAAAAGAATACAAATGAGCTGATATTAATGTCACAGATATTAGTAGTACTCTATGCCTGTGTGCAATTTTTTTCATGAAAAAATGCTAACGTGAGGAGAAACTACAGAAGTAAGAGGTACTCCATGGTGACCACTGTACACAGCCACTGAGCAAAGAGAGGCACGAAACCAATGCATTTCTCAGTCTGCCAGAAGGCACATTTTTCTCATTCAGAAGAGTACAGATAACAGATTAGTATTCCAGGTATTGGTTGATTTTCAGCTCTTCTCGGAAAGCTACACATGCACTTGTACCCCAGAGAGCAATATAAGAGCAAGACTGTCAAACTTCATCTTTGCTGCAGACTAATTACAAAACCTAGGAGCCTACTTTGCAAAACTGGGCTTCCTTTGCTGCCTATCCATGCTATTTTATGTATCTTAACAGTATGGGGGTTATTTTATTACGGTAACAGTTTCTGGGTCTCTTTGAAACAGCAAAACAGGACAGTGCCAGCAGCACCATCAGGAGGAAAAGCTGGCAGTGTGCTAAGCTTTCCTCAAATTAATTATCTGCTGAAATCACAACAACAATTAGTTTGTTGATTTGAATTTTACCCACAATACAAACATAAAAAGAAGAAAAGATTAAAAAAGCAAAAAGCAGTCATGGTGAAATTGAGGTTTGGTTGTCATCTCTTGAGAGGGGATCTCTCTCTGACACTTCAACATAAACACACATGGCTGTGATTGAAAGCCCATTGCTCTCAGGAACATTTGATTGCTTTCCAAACACAAGGAGGAAGCATCATTCCTCAAAAACCTGTCTTCCAGAGTATACCTGGGGCTTTCACATCACCATTCATTTAGGGTAGCAACTCACAACCTAGCCTGCTCCATGGCAACTTCATATCTAACTTCATTTAGAGAATGGCTCACCTGTAAGTTCGTCTGCTGCCCGAGTACGCCCAAAACTGCCCTGAGAGGTAATGACTGGTTTAATGATCAGAGTTTAATACTCCTGAGTTGCCACCACATCGACCTTTTCACTGGATTGGATTCACATGTGCCCTAGAGAGCCATTTGTATATCTGCTTGTACATCCCCAGGCATGTTCTGTGCTCACTGTCTTGGATGCAGTATCTCTTTGGAACACAAGAACCTAATTATAAATATAAATAACAATAAAAAGCCTTTTATCTTCAAGGCAAATTTTCTTTGAACCTACATACATATAGTATATGTGTGGCTTCCATATCTCAGCTTGAAGAATTACAAATGTATTACTGAGCGTTGGCAAAACTCTTCAGGTTTGTTTATATTCCTTCCATGCACATCCAATGGAATGAAATCTCCTTTTGTGGGATCTAACTTCCTCCATCAGTGATGTCAACATAACAATCTCACCATCAAGGGAAAGACGAGTCAGGTCTCTCATTAGATTTTTTTCATTAAATTCTTCCTTATTCCCCCAGAAAATTCAGGAGAATGTGACGTTTCATCCATCATTCAGCTGCAGCCAGCTGTGGCACAACTTCTAATTGACCTTGACACCTGAGAACTTCATAAGATGGTAAATAAGCAAGAGGACCTACAAGTCAGCCAGGTTAAGAGAAGTCAAATAGTGAATAGCAAGAAGGGCAACAGATCCAACAGTATGTAAATTAGGAATTGTATTTAAGCCAACATATTGCATTATGCATGAAAAGGTGAGTAATAGCAAATAGTTTAAGAAATCCATCTGCAATTAATGAATCCTAAATAGCTTTATTAATGTAGGTCAAATCCCATCTTCTTGTGGGAATTTGACATTTACTAATATGCTCCTGTATGAATTATTCAAATATATATTTTATATATATACAAAATTGTATTGAATATGCTCTTCACAAAGGCTGTATTACACTGGCATTACAAACTCTATAGGGACTATTTAATTTCTAATCCAGTAATCATCAGTTAAATAATATTTAAATCATACTCTAATATATCTAAATCCAAATGTTATGCCGAAGTCTGCAAAATATTGTTTTATTTGTAACCTGTAGCAGAATGTCATCACCCATCACAGAGCAGGTATTCAAAATCTCTCTTTTGTTCTCGTAAAATATAAACATAGTATCAATTCCCATTGTGAAGAAAAACTGTGATTAGTAATTAAATTACAGTGCATTAAACTTACTTAACTTAAGTTCACCAGCTGGGAAAATTCTATGCCTCCGGGCTTAACAATAACTCCTAATCTTGCTGTTGCCTGTACCTATTTTTTTAAGTTGTATTATAATTTCCATTATTGGAATTTCATTAAAAATGGTAATGTCACTACTCCTGTTAATGCTTAAAACCAGCACCATAATCCTGAATTTTAATTAGTAATTATAATTACTCATTGTTCATTAATGAAATGTTTAGTTGCTAATTGTCTTTGATCACCCCAGTCCCTAGGCTTATATGCATTTCACAACATTTAATTTCTCACAGTTTCTGTTTAAGTGGAACCATCAACCTTATTCACTTTTAACACTTTCGTGCGGTGCAGTACTTTGGGTCTTTTATCCACTCCTTAAACAGCTCAAATGGATGGCTTCATGCCCTGATTAGTGTTTCATTAGTGGAGAGACAAATGCCTCAGGTATGCAGCACATAAGACAAAGATACCTGGGAGGTAAAATTAGTTCGTTCAGGGTTCTTTCCACTCACTTTGCTGTAACTGTGGCTGTAGATCTTCATTTTCCACCATCTCGACATCAAACAGGTCTGGGTTCATCCACCTGACATTTGGCAGCACAAGGAATGGCCAAAATTAGCACCTGTGCTGCCTGCAGAGGGAGGGTGAGTGCTGAGGGTCCCACGGTCTTCATGGGCATGAGCAACTGCATCCCTGACTAAAACTGGGGTGCCTGGAGTAAGGTAGGGTGACCTTGGGCCAGGCTGGTCAGATGCAGAGCCATGCAGACACAGTGAAGATGTAATCTGCTCTTAGAAAACCTGGCTCAACCCTAGGACTGTGAGGAGAAATGTGCCAGTGTGACATCTGGGATTCACACACCATGGATATGGGGAGATAGAATGCAATGTGCAAAATTTTCAAATATATGACTTATTGAACTACTCTACTATGAACTATTCTACCATTCTAGAATGTCTACCAGCTCCCTCTTGGGATTAATTAAAAATAGACACTGGCTAGCTAATGGCTGGAATAACAAACTGCTTTTTGTTGTTGTCAGGGCATTGGAGGGTACAAGAACCAAAGAATTCAAATGAAATTACTTAGTTTATATCTGTGTGCTCTAAGAAATGTAACCTTTCACTGCCTGCACCAAATCTGGGCAAAGCCACAGGGGAATGGCTTGAACCACATGTTCCTCTCACTCAGGACTCATCCCCAGTGAGTGGTGCTGGGTTCCAAGAAAAGCATAAAAGAACAAGTTGAGCATATGTTGATACTTCCTCAAACTCTTCTCCCACTCTGGATTTCCTGCATCAGGCTGCCTTTATAAGTGACTCATAAAAGTCTGAAAATGGTTAATAGTTATTCTATGTATACTACAGACATGAATATTATGCATTAGACATGGTCCTAAATATGACAAAGAAAGCCTTGGAGATGATTGCAAGTCACGGTGATAATTGTTTTTTGAAGCTGTGGGGCTGTATGACAATTGGCTCCCCGACGAACAGATATATCACTGCTAACACTAATATATTAACCTCTAATTTATAAATGGAGCTCCGTATGGAGTGTAGCCAATTTGATCTGCAAAAGGGGCTGTGAATCTTACAAAGAATGACTGATATTCTGTGTCATCAGTTCCTGACTAAAGGTTCCCAGGTTACTGACAGCCTGCACAGACCTTGCTGGAAACCTTATCTGGTCCACAGAGACATAACGCCCTTTGGGTATTTTAAATTTAATGCTTCTTGATAAGGCTGCATGCTATCCCTAAGAAATTATGAGGACTGACAAATGGATGCTGGAAAGCCAGAGTTCTGGGTTTTATGCTGGCACTGTGGTTATGCCAAGCCAACATTCAAATCCAACACCTTGGAAATTCAAAATAAGAATTAACCTGAAGTTACGGTGAAAATCTGGTATTTTCATTTCTGCACAGATCTTTTTCCAGGAGAAGTTAAACAACAGAAGAAAATACCTTGCATGTTTAAACCCATGTATTTTACAACATAAAATAAGATACCTTTAAGTTAAAAAAGTTAAATGTCTACTTAGCTTGCAAATACACACACACACAGAGCATTGTTGGTCGGGGGGATACTTCTGTAAATTATTTCCTTCTTATTTTACACTGAAATCCTTTAATATGTTTAATCATATGCAGTCTGTCCCAATGAAGTAAAAAGGACTTATTTTCTCCTTTTCAGAACATGATTCTAGGTATTTGATGGCTACCCATGAGAAGGTCAGCAAAAGTATCTAGAAAAATGGTGAGATTTACATAAAAAGAATGGCTGGATTTTGAAAGAGCTACATTGTGCTCAGAGAGGCACCTCCCTCAGTCAGTCTTCAATTCCAGTGGCATAAGTCGAAGTTGGAGTATTTGACTCAAGTCTGAAGGTTTAGAACAAAAATCGCAGCCCCAATGCACTCAGGGACAAGAATTGCATGAAATACAGTAACAAAAACTAGACTTCCTAGTGGTTCACCATCTGATCATATCTAATTATTAATTAGGAGACAGAAGACATGAAGGAAGTTAACTGTCTGTAAGGTGTGGTCTACCCCCAGGAATATCTGACAACACACACATCCAAACCCATGATATTAGCAGACAAGGGCACTTACTTGAGATTTACACCATATTTTCTTGGCTGCACAGAAAATAAACATGCAGAAAGCCAAGAGCCTGTTTCTGTGTTCTGGTGGCTGAAGGATGATAGAAGAACATTTCTAACTTGCTGCACCTCTAAGAGCAACTGGGAAGCTGAGCACTGTATAATGTTATGTTACTAATGTAGTACTTGATTCAGTGAGAGAAATTCTTAAAAGATCATTTTGAAGCAGATGGGGGATCAATAGTTTCCTGTACAGTCTGTACTCTCTATAGACCAAATAGTATTCGTACATCTGAAGTTTAGCAGATGGTGTTTTTGCATTAATTTTCTAAACTACCAACTGTAGGATACTCTGTTTTCAGAAAACCAGTTGCCTTAAGGCTTGAATTTTTTAAAGTATTTCAAATGTTTTCATGTGTTGTAAGCACACCTTTTTCTCAGGTTTTCTCTCCCAAAGGTGCCGTTCTGATTTTGAATCTCAAAACCACAAACTGGCAGCAGGCTCAGACGTGCAGGTTCACACTGTGTTTGGAACAGGAGGTGGAACACGGCGGCATTTCACTGGAGGGCATTTGCTCCACTCTGTCAGGCCACAGAGCCATCCCCTCACCATCACACTCCTTTGCTGCTTAGAAGGAAGGAAACCAAACTGGTGGGTGGAAAGTACAATAAAACCATTCAACATACTCACAAGATGCCAAGGACCATTTGCTTCTGTTTTGAATCAGTCTCCAAAGCCCACTCCACACTTGGAGCACCTGTTTTCATCTATCTGCATTTCCTTTCTGATTAAATTATTTATGTAAACAAAAGAAAAGTTGAGGAATTGTGAGAAGGCGTAGTGCCTCTGAATATTTTAAAGAGACCGGATTCTTCTTTTTTGGCCAGCTATCACAAGCAACACTTTTGAAAATTTGGCTCTAGGTGTGTATATATATCTCAGGGCAGAAAAAGTTGCATGAAGGTCACTGTGTCATGGATTTTGAGTTCCTAAAGAACCCCCCCACCAAAACTGAGATACCTTTGATCCACACCAAAGGGGGAGAAAAAGAAAACTTCAAAGAAGAATAAAAATCCTCCTACTTTGCACCTGCTTTAACTGCAGCTAGTGTGTATTATTTATTATCCTCACCTCACTTCTGCATTGCTCTAAGCATGCCGAAGTCATTCAATTTAGCTTTCCAGTTTGGTCAGCCTGCCAGGAAGGAGTAATCTTGCCTTCACCTTCCCCAGCCCTCTTCTGAACGCAAATATAGTGTGACTGCTAATTTGTTGATTTATACAAGCCTTAATCCACCAGAGTCATAAAATATTAAAGGGATCTTTCTTCAGTAAATTTACAGCTAAATAAAATTGTAGCTCTCAAGACTTGCTAGAAACTAGAGTGACATTTTATTTGCTTGAAATCCATTTTCTGATTCAGTGAGGTGGACTGACATGGGCAGCTTGCTTATTTAAACCACAGCATATGCAGTGTGCTTGGGTGGTGTCTTTCTGAGAGAGAAAATGTGTTTCCTTATTCCACAGAGTAATGCAGCTAATGCCTTCATCTCATCTTTTACTGTTACTACTAAATAATTGTGATGAAAGGGAGCTATTTTTTGATACAATTGATACAAAATAATTAAGAGAAGACCCTGAATTAGTGCAAGATGGAAGCTTGGCTGACTTTGGCTGAAAAGAGATCCCCAACCACCCTGGAAAACCGTGAAGCAAGATCTCTCCCTTCTCCTCCCAATTAACAATTAGTGGAGCTGGTACCAATTTCTACTGCAAAGTGAAGATAATGGTGTAAATACCCAAAAGACTAGATAAAGGAGATTAAGTTTCTTACAGCACATCTCCAAACACTATTTCTATCATTTTGCAACCACCAACAGTCTGGGCAGCACATCATGAAGAAAAAAAAAATTACCCCCCGTATATTTCAGATTGGAGGAATGTCAGACAAGGCATAGGAAAAATAATTTTATTTTAAAACCATAAATTTAATTCCAAGTGTGATCCTGTCCATTTTTATTTCCGTGCTTTTAGGCTATTCCATTTTGCTTTCCTGAGTGTGTTACAGAGGGTCAAACAGAGCATTTTCAGCTGTGAACACCTAGCACTGGATTTCCATTACACAGGGTTATACACAGCCCCTGTTTAAAGAGAAAGAAAATAAATAAATATAGGGTTACTTTTTTTTTCCTGAGCAAGAGAGGATGGGGAAATGGCCCATAGATTTTTAACTTCCCAATAACAAGCTGGACCATAGGATGTCATTTGAGAACTCCAGAAATTCCCCTATTTTTTTCAATTTTTCTATCAGAAACATTTTCTTAGACACTTGGTGTGAGTTCTTTAAGGCAACAGAAGTTCTGGGTAATCGGTATTTATGAATATTCAGTCCCTCACTGAAATGCCTAAAATTAAGATTAAAGAAAGAATCAAGTACCTGTATTACATTTGTTGCAATAGATTATTCAAATGTATCAGAAAAATTTTAACTGCATTAAAATATGCAGTTCATCAATGGGAAAAATAACAGTTTCCATTTTAAAAGATATTTATTGAACAGTCTACTTTTTAAAATTATTATTTTCAATAAAATATGCTACTCATATTATAATAAAATATTTTTATAACAATCATGTTTTAGTTTGAAATCAGAATTGATCCTTAGTGTGTCTTGGAGGCTCTTATTGACAGAATTTAAAAAATATTAAGGATTTTAAATCTCTGTGTGTGATAGCATGGCTTTGCTGATTTTCAGCCTACAAAGCAGAACACCCAGTCCTTGAATAAGACCAATTAACGAGCAATCCCAAAAATCCTGTATTTTCTATGCAATTTTCAAAATCTCTCAGTTTCTGAATCCCCAAACTTAGCAGTATTGCAGCAGATCTATTCAAAGAAAGTCTGCTCTAGATAATCTCTTTGATGTAACAATACCAAATCACAAAACAAAACAAAACAAAGGTCTGCTTTCTCTGAGGTTTTTTTAAAAAGGGATTAAAAAATTACCATCTTTAGCTGCACTTCTAATAGCAAGCCTGCATCAGAAGGAATAATCTCCCTTGCCTCTTCATCACAGAACCAAGAGTGTTTCCTTAAGGATACAGCTCTGTGGGTATAATCTGATTTACTGATGAGATCACTCGAAACTTTACCGTAAGCTTTCCAAACTTGCCGCAGGTGAAGATAAAGTGCTTTGCCACCCTTCTGCAGGCACTGAAAGCCCTGGCACTGTCCCTGCACAGCTCAACTTCAGCACTCCCAGGAGTCCCCCAGCCATGAGACCCACGGCCCCACTGACCACACGCTCGGCTGAACCTGCCGGGCACACGGGCACTTCCCAAAACAACGGGCACCAGGAAATATTTAAGGACTCTCTCATCTCTGAGGCAGTATTGGCATTATCTGATGAAAATCTACCTCACTTCACAATCCATATTTATATTTTTAAATGTTTATTTCATTACTGACCTTAGAGATCATTCAGTTCCAACTCCCCTGCCATGGTCAGGGGCACCTTCCACTAGGCCAGGTTGCTCAAAGCCCCATCCAACCTGGCCTTGGACACTTCCAGGGATGGATTTACAGCTTCTCTGGGCAACTTATTCCAGTGCCTCAACACTCTCACAGTAAAGAATTTCTTCCTTATGTCTAATATAATCCTACGCTCTTGCAGTTTAAGACTGTTCCCCCCTGTCCTATCACTCTTATGCCCTTGTAAAAAGTCTCCAGCTCTCTTGTAGCCCCTTTAGGTACTGGAAGGCTGCTATAAGGTCTCCTCAGAGCCTTCTCTTCTCCAGGCTGAACAGCCCCAACTCTCTTAGCCAGATATTTGGGGTTTATAAAAATGTTTACACACAGTACTTAAAGCTCCTTGTTTCCTTCCATCTGGATATTTTTCTGTTCTCTCCCTATACTCTGATGTTTCTGTACCCATTGCATAGGAAGCAGTGTATCAGCTGGTAAGTCAGCTGCAGCACTTCTTAAAACTGAGTTTCTCACTACATTTTCTTTTGGTTTATCTTTAAAAATCTACACTGTTCAGCAGTCGTCCTTCTGCAGGTCTGCATGCATTGCCCTTCATCCCAGGTTCAGTTGTCACCATTCACTTCCCTCTCAAACCTTGCCTCTCTCCATTACAAATGTTCCTATAATCTCTTAATTCATTCTCCCAAACCTACACAGGAATTTTTCATAGTTTCTGCAAACTATGGCATTAGGCATAGCTTTGAGTTCAGCTGCTGGCTAAACTCTGCCTTTTTGAGCCAAAAGCCCTGGGTCAGTGCACCTCTGCTCTGGCCTTGATGAATAATTCCAGCCTGCTGCAGCTCTGAATAATCCCAATTCCACCCTTACATGATCCCATACTACTCCCAAATTTAATCTTTCACTAGCCCTAAACTCATCTTCATTTAACAAGGTGCCGATTCCTTCCCCGGGAGACTCCAGCCATAGGTCTCCATAAAAGGGATGCTAACTTGTTATATCAGACACTTCAGCCATCTCCACAGCTCTGACACATGGCAATGAACTTGCCAATACATATTTTACAATCCTGAAGAATCCTGAAACTCTTTGAAAATTTCAGGAATTCAGTTGTAAATCGACACGTCCTCCAAACGCTGTTTCTGCTATCAGTGCTTTCATTGTGCTTTTCATTCAAAGAGTGATTTATTTTTTCTCTCAGATCCTTTCTTTCCTACTACTGGAGTCACAGCTTGGTCTGACACCATTTCCATCATGTTGCCCATCACCTATTTACACACAATATTGCAGCAAGGATGGTCGGAACGTTCAGCATTTGGGTGTTCTTGCAATGGGATTTATCCACCAAGAGAAAAACTTGATTTATATGTTACAGACTTTACACCTTCAACTCTGTTTTGGCATTGCCCTCATACATTTAATATTCATTCCCTTCACACTTATCCTTGCAGTTATTGAGTTTATAAATCCTAATCTGTCTCTCTGGGAGGGTGAGGTTGTATTTCGCCTTGTGTGATTCTCTGGCTCTCTTGAGATTTGTCCCATTTATTAACTGTTCGCAAAAACATGAGATTGAAGGAAAGCTTTAATGCAGGTCCAAGGATTAATCATAGTTATCAAAGCTCCTTTTTAAAATGGATAGCAACAAAGCATTACACCCAGACTGCACTTAAAATTGAAACTGCATTACGAAATTACTTTTTCCATTTATATATAAATTATGCATCTAAATAGAAGTGTTAATAATTTAAGTTATTAAGTTGCTCAGCTAACATCAGATCTTAATTAGTTTTAGTATATCTGTAAAGTAAAAATACATTGATTAGAACACGTAAATTTATTATTTGCCTTTTCAGCTCTTAGTACAAAGTGAAAATTTGGCATTTGTTTGCTTGGGAGTTTAGGTCTCCCAGTCACCATGTATACTCGATGTTTTGTTGTTATTTTCTTGTTCAGGAAAGAAACAGAAAAGAACAAAAAGAAATATTTAAACAAATTTAGAATTTTACCAGTAGCAGGTTTTGGACATGCTCAGGACTTTCACTGTAAAACACACTCTGAGTGAATGAAGTAAAGATTTACTGCCATGGAACCATCTGTGAGGAAATAGTCTGGGGCAAAATATCACAGCTGAATCAGAAGAAGGACCCCAGGTTCAACAACACTGGAGAAATAATGATGATGGAAAAAAAGGCACTGATCTAAAAACTGGAAAAGTGTTTTGAAAGTTACTTGCTTTGCCTTCAAGAACACAGTTAACTCAGTAGTCACAGGCTCTTTCTTTGCTTCCTGACCAACAAGAGATGCCACCTGCTTGGCTGCCTGTAATGAACCTTCTTTCATATTTAATATCACATATTTCTAATTGGTCCTTATTCAGCTTTGAGTTTTATTTGAGGGCGGAGAGGGCATTAATTTAAATACAAATGCACAAACATTATGCTTTGAAAGAACCACGGGCATGGTTCAATAAGAAAAGTAGAGAGCAGGCCTGATCTTCTTATGGTTAGAAAGTTGAATGTGGGGCTTCTATATCCGAGTATGTTGGCCCCTGTGCCACTGCAGTGCCCCACCTTGGTACCTCCAGCCACACACCCTGCAGAGCAGTCACCTGGCACCCAGAGGGACCAGAAAGGTCTGGAGACACCTGAAAATGATGGAGCACCTCAACAGTGCCGTGGATGGCCACAACTGGTCCTGCCATCCTCCAAAAGACCACCAGCTGCTTGGAATGAACCCCCTAAGCTGTGACAATGGTGAGGCCGAATGTCTCCCATGTTAATGGCTCAGTGAGATGAGGCACTTGAGCCTGATCCTGCATGCCTGCAGACACAGTATAGTCCTGGATTCATTTGCATTTTTGTTTGCTCAGCTGGACCAGCTCCTTTCCACTTCCCCTCCAGTTAGAAATGTGGCTCTGGGAGTCTCAAGTCCGTTTTCTGTATTCCTCTTTTCAGTCAGTCCCGCAGGTTTTGCCCCCTTGGAAGCAGCTTCTCTCACAGCATCCAGAAATACACAAGGGGTTTTTTTACTTTGTACATCTAAGGCATTTCTGTGGACTTGTGAGTTGTGTTCTTCAGTACAAAGTCCTTCTTGGTGAACTGTAAGAGCCTTTGTCACCCAGCCCTACTTCACCCACGACTGGTACTGCTGCATTTTCAGAGATTAATTTTTCATCCTCTGCTTTCAGTACTTTTTTTCCCAGCAGTTTTGAAAAGACATGACTGTGGAAGGTTTCTAGATACTGCTCTGTCAGTTTAAAGGCATATTTCATCTCTTTAGTGCCTGATTTTCTTCCCAAGATGTAAAAATTATACAAACACCCCCTTTCTCCCCCACCCAAATAACCGTGTTCCTCTGTTGAAGAATATGCATGTGTACACACAGAAGTACATCTGTAAGTGAGGAAATGAGCTGCACTCATAGTGTGTGAAGATGAAGTTTTCTAAGCTAAATTCTCTTTGACAGAAGAAGTCCAGCTTCAGGGGATAAAAAAGCGACAGTAACTGTTAACACAAGGCTGTCAGCATTTCCATGCCAATTGTGAAGAGGAAGAGCGACTATTAGCATCCAAATGAGAGAAAACTGCAAGCCTTCATCATCTAGAGACAAACATTTTAATTTGAAGATTTTGCTAGGAAGTTTCCAAACAACAAATACACTCCTTTATCAATGTTCACCTTCGTTCATAATGTCCAGCTTCATAAATGAACTTTCTGAAGCCATGTGATACCAACCATCCAGTGAGCAGAGTCCTGTGACTCTGCTGAGCTCCCACATTACTGTGAAATTCAGATGCAGTTTAACACTAGAGGACCTCAGACCTCAGGAAAAAAAAAAAAGTACATAACTCCTCCTAAATTACAGGAAAGATGTGGTATATGCCTCATCAAACAGCGTGGAGTTCCTAGAGGCTGAGCTATTGCAGTTAATGAGGCAGTCTCAGAGCAAGTACCCTAACCTAAGAGGTCACAAATTGAAAATGTGCCCATAATTTGCAAAGTTTTTAATTTAATGTTTCGATTAAAAACTGTCCCTTGCAGATCTCGTGCAGATCAGGGCACTTTGATCCACTCAGGGGACGTGCCCGTGGTGTCTCTGTTGTACATGAGCAGGTCCCTTGTGCAGTGTTGGCCGTGCCAGCCTGGCTCACTGTGGCAGTGCTGGAGCCATGAGCAGTGTGGAAGCTGGATCTGGGAAAAACTCAACTGCAAATGTGGTCTTGAAAAAACTAGTGACTCTGTCCTTGCCAGTGTTGACAAATGTCTGACTGACAAGTTCCCTCGGGGAACTGCTTTGCTTTGTCCTGGTTTGAGACCCAGTAACAGAGCAGGACTAAGCTCTACAGAGAGAGAGAGTTTGGGGTAAGAACTGAAACAGCTTCCTCTCCCAGATGTAATGGAGATTATTAACAAAAAGTGCTTTTTGTTGCTTTTGTCCCCAGGTTTAACCCTTTGCTTCCCAGACAGCACTCATTATCCAAGGTCAGGGATTTACCCCCCAAGTCCAGTCACAAAGTCTCTGCTACAGAACAATCCTAAAACAGCAGACAGCAATTCAGGCATCAATCCGAATTCAGAAGGGGCCATTTTCTCACTCTCCAAAGCTGAAGGACTGTGAGACCCCAGCGTGGCCACCTCCAGCTCTCTGCCAAAGCTGCTCAGCTCCACAGGGTGAGAAATGTGAGCCCTCACCAACATGTGAGTCACAGCCACCCAGCACATCTACAAAAGGGCTCCCAAACTCCCCAGTTCAATTTTGCATCACTGAATTACAGTTTGTCTCAAATACATTGCTTCATAATTCCACTGCATGTCCCCTTATGCTTTATCTCTGGAGGAACAGCAAATAACTGTCTTTTAGTCACCCTTTCCACATTATCCTATGATTTTTAGAGATCTATTTCCTCCTTTGTCTCTTTTCCAACTGGAGAACCCTAACCTGTCTAGTCTGCCTTCCCAGTGAATTCACGTGGATTCTCCTGAAGCAGTTTTGTCAAACTGATTTCACTGAAATTTCCCTACATTCAAAAAATTCAATGTTGTACTGAAACCAAATTTAATAAATTACATATACCAAAGAGGGAGTTTTGTTCATAGAAAGCTGTGAGTTCTGGGAAGAAAAGGGCAGGAAGATTAAAATGGATGCTGCATTTCAACATTAACGATATAAAAAATGTTTCTGGTATTTCTGCAATTTCCCATCTTTGTTGTGTGTCCCAACCACAACATAGTAATTTTCAGTTCTTCTACAGTTCAAACGCACATCTCCACAGGCCTTTTTTAATTAGCAAGAATATTTTTTCAAAAACTCTTACATCTAAGAAAGTTACAGTGAACTTAACAGTCATGCAACTACCATCTCACCAAAATAAATGCTCTGACCAGAAACTATGCTTCAGCTAAAGACAGATTCTCATTTGCCATCCTGATTTGGGACAGAGCAGTTATATTTTAAACCACTTCTGATTAAAAGTTTTTGCTAGCCTTAGATGATGAGAAAATAATACATTTTTAAAATTATTTGGAGGGATGGAAACAGCACAAAGATTAAAATTCAGGGTTAGACAGCAGACCTACCCATGGCTGATTATAATTTACACCACCAAATTGCTTTAATAAATATGTAATGCTAAAAGAGAGCTACTGTTGCTGGGCATTTAATTTTTTTCGTGTATTGAATAAGTTATTTATATTATCTACCTCAATTTCCAGCAACTGAGCTATGTCTTGTTCACACATGCTTTCAAACCCCAATCTTTTACAAAAGAAAACTGGGTCTAAAGACCGTGGAGACTTACACCTAAAAATCAGAGGCAGGGAGTGGAGGAGGGCTGAGGACAGCGAGTGAGACATCTGATTTTAGGCATCAAATTCAAGTGACATGGCTTAGGACTCCTCCCCCTGCAGAGTACAAGCTGAGGTCCCTATGGCTGAGGAGGGAACTTACCCACCTCAAACAGATTTTCATGGATTAATATCAGTATAACATATCACTGAGCCCCGCGAAACACTCAGAGACAGATAAATGAGAAATTTATCTCAGGATGAACCTGAGCCTCTTGCTTATTTGTCCCTCATTTTGTTAATTAATCTTTTGCTTTGCAGTCACCTGGCTCTTCCTCCCCACAAAAAGGGGGGGAGCTTGGTGTGATGGTGAGCACATCCCACAATGTGCTCCAGCGAGCAAACCTTGGAGCCAGATCCTCCAGGCAGGTCCCTTTCCCTGCTGCCACGGGAATTACTGCAGCTTCAAAACAATTTCAGAAGTGCATTAAGAGAGCTCATTTTACCTTGGAGCACTATTAGGAGGTTACCATGCCATTGACTTCGTTTGCTGGGGAGAGTGGATTAATTGCCTTTGTTAAGTTATCATTACTGAGGAAAAAAAAATTACTCTCACTGGGAATATCTCCCCCAGGCACCACCAAGTTCTCTTAATCTCCTAACTTGTTCATTTACTGGTAGAAACTTCATAATTTTCCCCTAATTCATATACACTCATATATATTATATATATTCCAGAGCAGTAACAGATATCTTGCCCAATATCTTGCAGCCCATCAGGGTTAGTAACAGGAGCTTTAAGCCATGGAAAACTACAAATCTCATTTTCTCAGGGGAATATGGCTTTATTTCTAGCCTTGAAAGGCCATGAAATGATAGGCTATAAATTGCATGTTTTAATATCTATTTATAGGCACTTCTATGGTGCACATCTATGTATAAAAAAAACTTTCTGATCTCTGAAGTTATAAAATATATTACTGTCCTCTACTTTCAAGGTCTTTTTGGAGGAAGTCACAGATCTAAAGGAGCCAGGGATTGCAAATGGCAGCGATCTGTAAGACATGGATAAATTAATGCCAAAGTACCAAACTGCTTTCTCTCTGGACACTGCACTTTGTTACAGACATTGTCCACACCAGCATCATTTTCAGATCACTTATCCCAATAATATCTCATGAAAAGGAAATAAAGCAGGTGATCAGGCCCTGGCATGCAATAAGTGTGTGGAGGAGAAATCAGTTCCCTTGTGCTCCCTGTGTCCTGTGACTGCACCACACTTATGTGTGATTAATGTGATAAACAGCAAAGTGTTTCCTGCCACCACTTTCTTCTACACAGGAGCAAAAGTGTGAGAACACGTGTGAAGGATAGTTATAATGAACACTATTTGCAGGAAGCATTTCCTGGCAGGTTGTGCCTCTGCACCTCCAGCAAACCCTGTTTGCTTCGCTTTGCACACACAGCAGTGACCCTTGGTGGGCAAAGCTCTAGATGTCTACCAAAACAAACCTTCTTCCTGAAATCAATACTTGTGCCAAGTGCCAGGAGTTTCTCTTGGACAGGGCATCATGCAAGCCAAAGTGGAACTGGAAAAGCAGGAACTGTGTGGGTGCTGTCAGAGCTGTTAGGAGAAGGAGAAGCAATGTGAAGCCATTGCAAGAGTCTGAAGTCTCAACCCAGCTGGGCTGTATGTTTCCACCTCCATTCCCTCCTGCAGCACCACCAAAAGCAACCCTGCAACAGAAACCATTGCATTTCCCAGGAGCAGGGGTTTCAATGGGCCATGTCAGCCTTTGCAGGAAGTCTAAAAGGCATCAGAAATGCAACTGCCTCTAATATTAGCTAATGACAGCTGGGGACTGAGCTTATCCCTCTTTACCTCACCAGGGAAATTGTTCCAGACCTGTGTTAGTGCACCAAAGCAAGGGGTGAGTGGCAGTGCTGGCTGGCAGGGCCACGCACAGAAGACAACAACAGATGCAGAGTTGATTTGAGAACTTAAAATGACATTTTCCCCCCTATTTTTTTATGTTGACACAGGCCTGAGCAGAATGCCTAATGCTGCTGCACATAGCTACCACAGCATAAGATTTATGATTATTTTCATAACATAGGCCTTGTCAGGGATTTCTGATTTGATTTCGGTTGGATTATCTATTGCAATGCCAATAACGTTTCACAGTTTTTTAGGATGCAATGCAGTCAAGGCTGGTGGAAAGCAGGGACAGACCCACTTAAATGCAATTTGTTAGCGTCCTCAATTCTAGGAGCTACTCCCTAGGGGCAGCAAAGTTTGCAATGCTCTACAAAGGAATTTCTTAATATCTTTTTTTTTTTCATAGACAACTACTTCCATTAATTATTTGAACAAGATTTAAGTGAGATGAAAGGCTCTGCTCTGCCTTTGATGTGAACACATAACTATCATTAACATTTTATTATTAATGGGAGCTGGGCACACACAGTGGGAAGAATAGATCCCTTCCTATTTTAAGCTAAAGCTTTGCCTCTTTTCTCCCCTGTTCCTTTTACCTCCAATAACTAAACCAAGGGGTGAACAGCAGGCCACATGCTTAGTCATGGTGACAGCCCCCAATGCACCCTTGCAGCGGTGGGAAGCATTTGCCAGCCACCAACACAGAGGTGGCAGAGTGACTTTTGGCTCTTGAGTAACATCCTCATGTGCTTGCTGTGGGGATCACATTTTGCCTGGCTGATCCCTGCCCCACTGTGTAACTTTGGCTGGAAAGTTTAGGTATTAATTTGGCTTTTATTTTTGCATCCCAGAACCACAAAAAAACCCCAGGCTTTTTCCCCTGGAGACTTCTTTGTTTGAGTTAGGTACCATATGCCATCCAACCCTTAGAAAGCATTTATCCCCTTGGAAGACATTACCCACAGAAGGAAATTGGACTATAAACATGACAGGGAAATTTGCTGCATGAAAAAACAACTTCAGAAAGAAAATTCAGTCTAGGAAGAGCTACATTACAATGGTATAACTATAGCAATGCAAGTATTTTCCTACACTGTTGTCGACTGACCTACAGGTGTGGACAGGTTTAGTATCTGAGACATGCATGAAGCTTTTAGGGAAAAATTAAAGGCTATAAACACTGGAAAAATCATACTGTTGCATAAGTAGGGCTGACAACTCAGGAGTTTGCTCAAGCCTTAAGCAAGATCCAGCTTCCTCTTAACGAAAATACATTTTTTCATTGCATATCTATTTTCCTGGTTTAGATAAGGAGATTGTGCTTCTTTCACAGAAATACCATGTGAGCAAATTAATGAAGCTACCAGAAACTTAACTTTTTCATTTCCAGACTATATCATTTTAACTGTCCTGATTTTATGGTGCATTAATGTTGTTGTTGGCATTTATATGGCATATTAATTACATTGCACTTAGTTATTTTCTCTGCTAAACTTAAAAGGTCATATCCTTTGTGTATACTTTTCTGTATGGAAATTTGATTTCTTTAGCATACCAAATAGAAGCTAAATCAACGAAATAATGTATTTTCTATGAAACGAGTAAATAGTATTCAGGGAAAGGACAGTTAATCTCCAGGCTTGTTGTGAATATTTGAGCAATAGAATTAATGTTTTATTCTATCTCCTGCAGCAGAGGAGCTGTGCCTCTCCTGTACACCACACATGTTCTGCCAGTGCCAGGAATACTTATACCTGAGAGAAAAAAATGAGGGACTGTATACAGCTTTCTATGTGCATAGCTTTATGCACAGTATAGAAATACTTTCCACAAGAAGATGGCAGCATAGAAGACAGCTGATATACTACAAGCTATTAAGTTGTCACTAAGTCTATACTGTATATCTTCCCTTGAGTACAATTCTTGGATGTTTACCTTTCTTTAAAAAAATGGTTATATTTTACCCCCAAAAAATTTCCTGCAAAAATTGAGATCAATGGGGTGAATGGAGAAGTGTAAATATTGTCTAGTGGAAAAAGCAGCCAATGCATAAAAGTTTTTGACAACAGCTTGGGCAATACAATGATTTTGCTCAGAGATGAGGCCATTTCATCATGAAAAGATTTTATACCAGGAAAGTATTCATTGTGCTAGGGACCTGCTACACAGTATTTTTCACCGATTTCCTTTGTACCACAGGCTGACATGCAGGACACCGGTATGAATTGCAATGATAATGTGCTTTTTGATTCTTAAATTTCAGAAGTATGCATGATCAACAGTGCTCCTGTACTTGGGTTTATGTAGGGAGCTCCCAAGAGAGCAGAGGCCCTGTGGTCTGAGTACTTGGTTCTTGGAAGAATGACCCCCTGAAATCCACACAAACTGTGTCCCCGGGAAGCAGCAGGATGTCCCAGGGAAGCAGCAGGATGTCCCAGGGAAGCAGCAGGATGCAGGCTGCCAGCAGCTCCCAGTGGCTCCTGTGAGATGTCAGACACCCTGTCCAGGGTCAGGCGATGTGTGCGTGTGTCCCCATTTTTGTAGCTAGAGAAATTGTTCTGATCTAACACAGGGAGACGTTACATCTCAGCCATAAAATGGAGAAGAACATGTGAGAAATGCACAGGACAGCAGCAGCACAGCCAGAGGGCTTCGTGCAGAGACATGATGGGACAGTGCCAGCACCTCCTGCAGAGCCAGGCTGCCTCTGCCTTCCGGCTCTTCCTACACCAACATTCCCGTTCCCTCCAGGATCTGGGAGCTGCCCTACCACAAATAAGCAATAATGCAATATGTACTAATTACATTACAGTGTAATAACACTCTTGATTCTCTACTGCAAACTGGGCTTAAGAGCCAAATAAGTAACTTAGAGACCCGATCCATCAACTGCCACGAGGGTTTGCACCATTTAGGTGCCTGACTTGAGACAACATCTGAAAAAACATTCATTTTGGCTTTTCAGTGGCTGAATTTCCACTGGCCATAAAATATTACAGTAGTGCCTGGTGCTTTGTAAAAGGCACTATGCAGCTGCAGAATACAAGTGCCATTACAGTCTGGTCAGTTGTCCAATGCAGCTGCTGGGTCTCACTGGGACGTGCTCCAAAAGTCATGAAGAGAAGGTGCACCAGGGTTGTTTGTCTGATGGCCATTCCCCACCATATGCTAATTTTCAGGTGGTTTCAACTAACAGCCCCCAGCCCCATTGCACTGTGTGGGGCAGATACACATGGAGGGGTGTCTAAGGTAGTTGTCACTGTAGCTCTTAAGTATTTGAGTTTCCCTTAAGCAAAGAAAATTACACCTAAGGGTTCTTCAGCTCACAGGACAAAGGGCTGGTGAATTAAGATCTTCAAGTTTTAGCATTTTAATTTTTTCTTTTTGAGAACACATTCCTGTCAATGTAGCATCTATCCTACAAGGCAGCAAGTTGCATCTCTTCAGCCCAAAAGGTGGGGAAGTCAGGAAAAACAGATGGACATAACAACCATGTGGTTTCCTCAGGTCATATCTGTTTTCCTTCTTATGACAGGATGAATGGGTTTTTTCTGTCTCTGCTAAAATGCAGAGGGAGTTAAGGCTGCAATTAAAAACTGAATATGAATTAGAAAAGCAAATAGAAAATAATGACGTATATACAAAAAACCCAGGCGAGCACACTGAGCTACCACATTCCTTCAGCAACTCAGGCTTTTTAAATATATATCCTTTGGAGAGAGTGGTTCCCTACTATCACAACAAATATCTTGAAGGGCAGGAAACTGCCAGCAGTGGCAACAGAAATATATAAAATTGCTTCTGAATTCTTCATATCTCCAGTATGCCAGCAACTGTAAATTTAGCAATGTAAAAGCAGTCTGGACCCACTGGGCTCCAGTTGTGCTTATTGTAGTGTAGAATGGCCAGAAACCAGAAGTGAATACATAACCCAGCAGCCATGCCTGTGCCAGGCTCCCCCACCCCAAGTAATTGGTGCTCTCAAAAAAAATTTGGGAAAAGATGACTGCCTGTAATGGATCCATTTGCTCCATTTCATTTACTTTGCACTAGGAATTTATGGGTTTTTGTGAGGCCATCCATTCCTTCATGATGAAGTGGTGGTGGAGGAGAGGTCTAGAGCCTCCTGATGCTAAGGACAGGGGTGTGTGATGGGGCTTTTCAGGAGGTAGGACTCCCTCTTGGGCAATGCACTTCATGTTATTGGGTTGACTTCATTTTTCCCCCATGTTTTTGCGATGGGGCAGGAATGTGAGAGCCATCACACACATCTGCTGCATGAGAGCAGCCACCAAAAGTACCTCCCCTTCTTTTCCAATTCAGTCCTCATCCTCTGAGGACAGACAGCAGAAGAGGACAGGGAGAGGAGAGATTTCTCTTGGCTCCTAAAATAGGGCTGTGACATTTAGGGGAGATGGGAGACAGGAAGGATTCAGCAAGGAGGAACTCTCCCAGCCTACAGAGCTCCCTCCTCCCAGTGCACTGCAGGGGTGCAGCCCATCTTCAGGAGCTGGGAGCTTCACTGGGGATGAACACCCTGCCCTGCCTGGAGCAAGTGAAGCTGGGCTCTAAGCACACAGGGACTGACCAGGTCACCAAGGCACACACGCTTGCTCACACAGATTTAGGAATGGCAAGGCTGGGTGTGGGGGTCTTGCCCAGGCACCCACTCTGCCCCCAGGCTGTTCTATCCAGAGCCACCAAACACATAATTCCCTTCTCTGAACCCAGTCAGCTGACCCCACATCACAGACTTTCAGAATTTCAACTTAAAGAAATAAAGAAGAGATGATGAAATTAGAAAGGACATTTCTCTTTACACTTCTGGTGGCTTATCAACATTAGAAACTCAAATTAATAATACTAGATTAGTACTACAATGGAAAAATTAATTCAATCTTTATTTTTTTAAATAAAATTCCTTTTATGCTGTTGGTGTCACTGTGATGTGAACAGTGCTGAAGCATAAATCCTTCCTTCCATAAAGCCAGCATAATTGTGCACTGCGTGCTAGCTATTCTATTCACATTGGAAATGCATCCTTAAAACATTTCAGCTTAAGCCTTGTCAGTACTAATCCTAATGCCTGATGCTGAGATGTGTATTTTATTACTGTGTATAAATGAAAATGGAAAACCTTCATGGAGGATTACAGGGTGCAGTAATGACCTCCACAGCATCACGGCATGAAGATGTTCCCAAGCGCCAAACGGGATTCTGGGATACAAGTGACATGTGCCTATATAACCTTGGCACACGCTCCTGGTACACATGTACCTACCAGCTGTGGGATTGTAAACATATGTCCTTTCTAGGGAACTGAATTTTCATTTATGAGGAGGCTAAAGACAAGGAGCGAGCAGGGGAGATGGATTTTGGCTGAGGCAGCTAATGGGCTCCAGCTTCCCCCCAGCTGGGGAAAAGAGTGCTGCTGTTCCCTGCTGTCATGGGAGTGTGGACTGAGGGAAGGCAGATAAGTGGCAGGAGAATGAAAAAACAGAGGAGAACAAAGCTGAAGGGGTAGGATAGAGGAGGGGGGAAGGAAGTAAAGGAGGAGAGGAGGCAGCAGATGGAGCAAAGTTCTGAGAATGGAGGATGCATCTCCCTGCCTTCATGTCCCACCTCTCCAAGAGGATTGTCCCTTCTCTGCATTTTTAGGGGTGCTTTGGAGAGGAGCTGTGACTGATCCAACCCACACTGGGTTGCTCCAGCCCAGTGATGGCTGTGTTTGGAATTATTCTAAAAGAAGAGGAGGAAGCACACATGGGGAAAGAGAGAGAGGGAAGCAGGGAAAAAGGCAAGGTTTCTGTTATCTGTACTCCCTAAAAACAGCCCTTGCTGCCTTTTCCAATAGTAGTGAAATGGAAGTGAGATGCTTTGAAACCTCATTTTATTTGGCCCAGTTTTACTCTAATCTACCCTGGGGCCAGAAACACAGCTTTTCAATCTGCCAGAAAGTTGTTCTGCTGACCCTGAAATGTCAAACTGTTATAGGGGGCTGAATCCAAAATTGATTACTTCAGAGATCAGACAATAGCCCGTTTTATAGTGATTTTTTTTTTAAGTCTTTCCTATGAACTTTGGCGAGGGGGGGAAGAGAAAGAGCCACTTTTGAAATAAGAGCAAGTAGCACAGAGCTTTCCGAGGCACCAGCAGCGGCTCTTTGAAGAGGAGGGAAAGGGAGCACAGAGCAACACTGGATGTGGTGTTTGCTACCACAGGGCAAGAGCGAGATCTCAGGGGTACAGCATGTGGGGCATGTGTTCAGCCCAGTGCTGGCACCCAGAGACACATTTGGAGTCATTGGCTGTCTTGACTGACTCCCAGTCTGTCTCCATCATGAGCTTACCCCTTGCAGAGACACGTGTGCCTTTTCCCTTCGCCCCACAACAATCCCCAGATGCTTCAGGATTCATCCTGCAAGATCCACTGAGCTCACCAGGGAGAGCCCCATCCCACCTGCATCCAACAAAACTCTCTCTGCCAAAGCCCCTTATTCAAGCTCCTGCTGAGCAACAAGAAATGCCCTCAGGAAGCATTTGGATTCCTGTCTCCAGCTATTAGACCATCACAAATACCATAATCTATATGTTTATACTGTAGTAAATAAGTGCATTTGCTAAATTTCAGCAATTACAAGTGCTTCATCCTTTTCTTTAGCCAGCCAGCAATATAAATACATTTAATTAGTTAACACCCCCTGCCAATTACAACATCTGAGGAAAGTATTGCTGAGATTCTTGGTCCTAATTATTTTAATATTCAGGAGAACCACTTTAACATAACAAGATAATTACTTGTGGATAAGGGTTTATGAGAGCTGCAATCCTTCTCTTTATTTTCTACAATGCAAGCCTGGGCCTAGTTAAATTTCCGGACACATTTTCAATTTAAGATTAAAAATCGTAATTTGTGAGAAATCATCAAAGCACCACATGTTAGAAGAAAAGTAACTATATGCAATCTCCGTTAATACTATAGCAAAATAAGTTCACTGTGTATTACATGCAATTAAAAGTGGAATCTAAGGGAATTGGTTTGTTTCTGTTAAAAAAAGATCTTTTTACATGTACTGAATTGATCAGTTATGACAAAACCCCTGACTGTTCCTCATTTTGGACAAAATGTGAGTTGCCCTTTACTAATCCAGCCTGCATCCTTTTGTAACTATGTGAATCCTCCTTGCCTGTAACAGTCAATGGGAAATGTGAGCTACCTCCTCTACTGCACATCTGAGGAATCCTTCACTCACATTCCTGTTGTTTGCAGCGTGACCATCAACGGAGGAGTTATTCAGCTGAGAAAAGGTTGGTCTTGGTACCTGTTATATGTTATTACTATAGCATACCCAAAGAGATATCCCACAAGGGTTTTTCACATGCCAAATCCCAGAAATATATGCATGTATTCATCTAAAAAGAGTTTGGCTGGGGCTATCAAACAATAAACTGTGTGCTGTTCCCTTCATGCACATTCAGAAATAAGCCTTTCTTCCACGTCCCTAAAGACAGCTTTAATATATATCCAGTGAAATATTTCAACGTTTCTGTTTCTGTATTTGTACTCATGGCAGTACAGCCTGTTCACAGCAGAAGGCCATTTTCAAAGGAAATTTTCCTTTAAAAAAGTAATTTGCCTATAACTCCCACGTTATGTATTTGCTTGGTCTCTGTACAATGCACTGGTGGGGGAAACGGGAAGATGAGAGATTAGCACCACCATTAAATGTCTCCATTTGCTCTGTGTGTAAAGAACACCTGATGACACAGTTCTTCCTCGTGAGGACAGACTGTACTGGCTTTTGGGTTATCCCTTCCCAACTATTTGAATTTAGACTCAAGAGGCAAATAGGCCAGGCACCAACTGAAAATATGAGCTAATCATCAGTTCTACTCCTTTCAATACTGCCCCCCCCAAACATCAAAGCTAACCTTAGGTGAAAGAGGTTAGCTGCTAATTAGGTGTTTAAATATTGAGGAATATTTTAGAATTTAAAAAAAAAAATCCCAGTATTACCCATTACATTTACTCTATGATCAAGATAATTTGAATTTATTTACCAGAATATTTGCTGTTTTTACAGCCAACTACCAGAGCACACACAAAAAAACCTGTCTGAGTAAATATATAGGAACAGAGAGGGAAAAGAAACGCACTTGATTTAGTGAAGCGAACTTTGCCTTTAGCCCAACAAGTGTGCTCTAATTCAGTTGCAAGGGTTATAAAAACAATGCATATCTAAACAGTAGTGATAAATTAGTGGAATTAATCCAAATAATAGGCAAATGTTAAGAGCAACATATGTAGAATGATTGCAAAGTTAGATTAATTTAAAATAAAACCCTGGAGTTATGTAACCAATTACAAAAATTGCATTTAGCAGTGAAAGAGCAATTAAAACAAAAATAATGCTGTAACACCAGACATTATGTGCAGGGGACAGGACAGGGCTCATAGAGAACTTGGAGATGAGCTGGAAAAGCAATTGAACAGAAAGTTTGTCTGGTTTTACTCTGTTATGGAATCAAAGTGCTTGGATATGGCCTCATAATACACAGATGAAAGGCTCATTTCTCCCCAGATGGGGCTCAGTAATCAGATATAGAAACAGCTATTTTTAATGAAGACCTGCAAAATCATAAAGGCTTAGATGTTGCTGGCTGGAATAAAGCAATGGGAGGCAGACAAGGCAATTCACTAATCTGCCTGGTGGCACAAAATCAAGCCCGATCAACACATTTTTCATAGCAAATCACATTCCTTCAGCAGGGCTGGCCCAGAAAGAAAGCTATGCCAAGCCAGAGGGGAGCCTTGTGCCAACTGGCATGAATGTCCCTCAGGTGGGAGAGCCCAACTGCATTACACAGCCTTATACACTAAAAGACAGAAAATACCTGCTGTATTTTCAGTCCATCATCCTGACAAAATGTTCCCATCAGTTCATCTTTTTTTTTCTCATGTATCTAGTCCAGTCTATTTAAAATCTTTCCAATTGGGGCTATTCATTTGGTATGCAGGCAGCTATCCCAGTAATTGCAGCAAGAGTGAACATCTCTAACTTAACCCCTTATTTTCTACTGCACACACTGCATATACATTGAATTCAATGTGCTCTGATATGCAAAGCCCACACCATTTTTTAAAAATGGAGTACTATCTTCTAGTGGTAAATATTTTGAAAAATGGTGGCAGAGAAGATTTACTTCTCTTTGTAGCACACTAGAATGGCAACCAAAGGCCACCACACCAAAGAAGCAAGCACCAAATCCCTACTGAAAATCTTTGTGGAATAAACAGTCTCAAACAAGTCAAATAAATAATTTCTAATGGGATGAATCTGTGTATTTCCACAGTAAGCAAATACCTGCTTAAATTGGTGTCTAAACTAAGTTGAAGTTTTACATGGAAGGACCTGCAATGCTCAGGTTCAGTGTAGTACCCACAGACACAGTTTATGCACCGGGCACCTGAGATCCACCAGAGTTCCCCATTAGCGTAAAAAACACTTAGATAACAGCTCTGCAATAAGAAAGTGCTGTCAGATTTCTGGCAAAATGAAGTCAGGTTAGCCCTGCCAGGACAGAAATGAAAGCAAGAGATCCTGGCAAAGCAAAGATAGTAGTAGACCTCCTATTCTGAGTAAAAGAAAAACAAAAAACAAACAACCAGAAAAACCCCAAATCAACCAAACCAACAAACAAAGCAAAAAGAACTTTACACAATTCTTGGCAATGAAAATACATTGTGAGGGTTTGATTTCCTGACAAGACAATCTGGCATTTGCAGACAAATAATACCACACACACGGGCAAACACTCAGCTCATGCTACTGAGTGGCCAGCCCACCAGAAAGCAAAAAAGCAAACATAAAACCCACAGTAGTTCTGCAAAGCAGCTCTTTGTGAATCCTGACAAAGTGATATGTTTCATGCCCACCACAAAGTAAGTCCATCTCTCCCATGTAAAGGTTTTCTCAGAAGCGGAATACTGCTGGGGGGGAACGCATTACATCCTCAGTTCAGCAGTGCCATGACTGTAATGTTCCCGTAACAAAGAAATAAAGGAACACAACTAAGTTTCATAGAAATGTTAAGCGCTATTAGCAAGAAGTCAATGCATGGACTTCTCAGCCACAGCAACCTCAAACCCATTAAAAACTAAAGTCATGGCTATGAGAGGTACAGGACATTACCATCCATTAGCAAGGGCCATGAACTGCACTAAGTGGGCTGTCAAGCTTGCAGTGAGCAAAACTCAATATTTGTCTATAACCTCATTTGAGTTCAGAGTTCTCCTGATTCACCTGGGTAAAAGCCTGGCTTTCAGAGACCCTGCTCAGGCTTTTTCTGTTTCAGATTAAACCCTCCCTACTGATACTGGATGCCAGAAATAAAAAATAAAACCACCCATACAAAATCATTGCTTTGATGATGGCCTATCTTACTGTTGGCAAGATGTACTGTTTTAACACCTGCTGCTGCTTCCTTGTCAGGTATCTATGAATAAGGCTCAGGATGTGTGAAGGAGGAGAAATCACAGAAATCTAGCAACTTACAGTACTGTACTTCAGTGATATTTATCTTTCAATTCTTGGCAAAACAAATAAATTAAAAAGGAGGTAATGGTATTCCTAAAATAGTCAGGATTCAATGAAATCAGCCTTTACTGTGAAATAAATGTTTAAGCAGCCAAAGCAGAGAGGGAGTGCTGTCACCCAGGGACCCCAGCACTGAGAGCTGAATTCAAGGAAGGAACTGTGTTGTGGCTGCCTTGACCAAGCCAGCAGGGCTGCCCTGCTGGAGCCCCCAGCTCGCTCTCCTTTTTATCCTGTACACATCCTCAAGGTGGGAGGGTGAGAAAAACACCAGCACTGCAGACATGGATCTGAACTGAGAAACTGAGAGGCACCCAACTGGATTTCTTAGAAAGGCAAATGCAGAGACCCCTGTAAGGAGCCTTCTTACTGGTTCTTTTAAGCCTCTGAGGTTTTGATCTCTGCGTCCCCAGGTGCAGTGGACTGCAGCTCAGCTTTATGCACATTGAAACTGAGAATCAATAGAACTGCTACTTTGGGTCATCACAGGATCAAGCCCTCACAGCAAGTCTGTTGCCATGTTTTCCAGCCCACTGGCAATCAGTCATCCAAAGCCACCAGAAGCCACAGATGTTCACGAAGCAATGCCTTCTTTCTTGGTGGGTCAGTGGTGCTGGTTTGGTTTGGTTTGGGGGGTGTTTCTTGTTTTTATGGTAGTGAAACTTGCAACTGCAAGTGCAGTGAAAGCCTTCCTTAATGGAAATTGGAGGTTTGTTCCTTACAAACCCAAACAAGTTTGGCTGACTGAAAACTATATTTTAGGACTTAACAAAATTCCTAAGAGAGTCAGAAGGTACAATTTGCCAGCTCATAACACACAGTCTGATAATACACTCTTCTGCCAAGAACTAGCAAACCTCATGATCTGATAAACAGGGCGCACAAGAGGGTCCTCAGGCCTGTGTCAAAATTCCTGCCACAAATTCCTGTGCCAATGACAGCAAAGGAGAGGTGCCAATAGCCCAAGAGGAGGAGCTCCATTGCTTACATAAAGTGGAAAGAGAGGGTTCAGCTATGTTATGTGTACTCACTGGAGAATTTTTAATTCAAGAGCCCTGTTTAATGCTAATCAAGCTTAATATATCTTCACACTGGTTTAAATAGGAATGGGATTGGACTCCAAGTAGCCTGTGTGAGCACATATGCCCTCAGCTCCCAATCTGAACAGAAGCTGGTGGTCTGCATTCCCACCATCAGGCACTAACCACCCCCATATGCTATCTCAGTCAAAAGTGTTAACCACCTTCAGAGTTCAACATTAACTCCTGATACAGCCATAAATGAGTTCCCAGCAATAATCTGCTCTGCTTTTTTTTTTTTGCCTTCTTTTTTTTAATCTTGCTCTAATTATTAAGAAGCAAAACACTGATGAACAACACTGATTGCATATTCTAAAAAAAAAAAAGTACCACCCTCCAGCTGCTCTGCTGGTGAATCCCCTTCTTGCTGCTTGTTGGGATTTACGTTCAGCCCTTTGCATCTGAAACTAATTACTGCAACACCATCCTCAACATTAATTCCCTTCTTCTCTCTGGAATCGGAAGCAATATGGTACATTCAGAAGATAATTTTTCATCTCTCTTCCTAAAGGGAAGATCTCAGCTGTTCAATGGAGATAATGGTAAATGAGTCACCAATTTCAGGAGGTGAAGCTTTCCGATATCCCTTTATCAGAAACCATTGTCCGAAATTTCAGCTGGTGATTTAGGAAACTTTTTTATATGAATGTCACCAAGACCTAGCAAAATCTGTCAGCTCTCTGTGTGATCTTAAAGACAAATTGCAGCAATATCTTGTCAACCAGCTCTCTTAAACTTACTTCACTGTGTATTCTCATTGCACCTCTTTCACTATTAGTTTTTCTCCCAGAAAATGTTTTGCCCAAGTTCCTTCAGCAATACTTGCTGGAAATTTAGTATTTTTCTTCCTTTTTAATTAAATCCCTTTGTTTTCAGTGAGAAGAAGAACTTATTAAGTGGCCAGAGTTATCAGGCAATTGCATTTATGGTGTGGCAATGTTAAATGAAAAGATTGTGCTGTCAGGCCCAACACATCTGTACGATGCCCTGCCACAGGTGGTTTCAAAAAGTACAGCCACCCCTTTTCCCCCTCCTGTCTCCCACCACCTTGTCAGTCCTATTCCTGCATCTGTCTGGTCTCACCAGTTGGTGCAGCTGCACCCCAATGTCTCCCTGTAAAGGTCCCCAGCTCACAGCTCAGCTCACAGCTCAGCTCACAGCAAATGTGCTGCTGCCCAGCTGCTCCCTTGGGCCAGGGACCTGAAGAGTGGCTTTGTAAGAGGCACAGCCTTGTTCGGAGAGAGATTGCTATAGCAAATATGTACTCATACATTTTCTGCTGTTCAACAGGATGCTAAAGATAAAAGAAAATGAAAAATCAGTAATTCATTCAATTCAGCAAGCATATGTAAATTGTGCCCTTCCACATAGACTTCCCTATGCTAAATATTAATCATAACAATTAGACTTTCTAGTAGATGACATTGTGCTTTCTCAAATCGCTGCAGAGCACTAAGAC
The DNA here is from genome assembly GCF_003984885.1 of Neopelma chrysocephalum. Lineage (NCBI taxonomy): Eukaryota > Metazoa > Chordata > Aves > Passeriformes > Pipridae > Neopelma > Neopelma chrysocephalum. The sequence goes on from NW_020897809.1 coordinate 9,461,261, forward strand.
TCTCTGCCTCAGTTCTCTGGTGCCTGAACTATTGCATTGCTATGCATAACATTAGAAGAATTAAACAATTCAAAGCTATGCTGTTATGACCGAAGTGACACAACTGAAGCAGTGTTTGGTTTCCGTGTGCGTTCTCTGAATACAATCTGAGCCTTTCTAATAACACCTTCACAGCATTTATATCCTGACATTGCACTATAAATTTAGAAAAACAGCAACAAGATAAAACCAAACCCAGCTGAGCATCAGATCTCCCCAGTCATTTAGGTGAAGATAAGAAAGAAAAGCTGTATCATTTCAGTTAAACTCCTACCCAAGTACTCTCAAGATTTACCCAGTCAGGTTTTTTTAAATCTATCAGGGTAAAATGAAGAAATGTTTGGCCCCTGGGTTTTTTCTATCATATTGACTGAGAGACATTTGGCACTTGCCGTTTGTGCCCCCGATATTTGAAATAATGCAGCCAAGTTTTCAATGGATAAAACTGAAAAACAATAATTGAATGAGCAACTTTCATGCAAGTCCTGGAAGAAGGGCTATTTCTGTTGGATTTAGTCTGGTTTACTCCTGAACTGAAGCTTGAGTCATACACACATCCTCTGTCCAGGCTGATTTAGATTGAATATTAGGAAAAACTTCTCCACTGAAAGGGTTGTCAAGCCCTGGAACAGGCTGACCAGGGAAGTGGTTGAGTCACCATCCTTGGAGTTATTTAAAAGACATGTGGATGTGGCACTCAGGGACATGGTTTACTGTTGGGCTTGGCATTGCTGGATTAATGGTTGGATTCAATCATCTTAGAAGCCTTTTCCAACCTAAATGGTTCTTTGATTCTATGTTTTCATATCGATGCTTCCATGTACAATCCCTTGCATGGACAAGCCATTCACAGAGACGGCAAACAACTGTAGTTCTCCAAGAGGCAACATCTTACTCTTTCTCTTGCCCTCTTTTCATGTGTTTGTGGGCTGTGCAGATGAATCACTGGCTCTTTGAGATGACTCTCTTACATTAGGGGCTGTAATTTCCCCCTGTGTAGCCACTTGTGCTTTGAGCACAGTTTTCATGCCCACACTTTGGAATGGGAGAGCTGCAGAGCTGACAGCCGAGCTGAGAGAAAGCTTTGACTGCGAGGATTAGAAGAAATTTGCAACGTTGTGTTTGTAGTATTTTGTACTCTTGTTCCTGGAGATAATGCCTTCACTTTTACTTGCGAGATCTTTGTGTTCCTCGCTACAATCAAGGAGAAGAAATCTGACTGTAAACCTTTTTATACTATATTATCATTTCATGTTGATTTGGTGTGTTAATCAAAGTGTCAGTAATGGCTGCAAAGAGAACTCTTTCAATCCTCAAATGAAGAGAAATCTGAGCTTTCCAACACTGGCACAATTTCTAGTGGATAAGCTTTTTCACAAAGTAATTATTTCATTTTCCAGAAAGATTACTGATTACATCACACTGGGAAAAACTTAGAGAGGGGCCCTTTATCTTCCCCATGTTTCTGCAATTCTTGTACAAACTTATACTTGTTACCATGAAAAATGACAAATTTGCCATCTGATCAAAATGTTAACAAGGTAAGTGTCAGTGAGATGGATCACTGACTGTCACTGCAAGCCAGAACATGAGGATACATTGATATTTCTCAATATATTCACTGCTTCCCCAATGTTCGCTAACAACATTTCTACTGCGAGTGTAATAAATCACACAGAAATAACAAGCTGCATAGGATCTCTAGGATATGATAGATTTGTCGTAATAGCAGTATCTGCAAGGTAGAAAACAATTGGTAATGATCTATAGAAAGACCTAATCAACTGTCATTTGCTATAATGTGGCAGACGAAGCAAAGATATGAAATCCATAACACTTCTTTAGCCACTGCCCTCCCCATACACATACACACACGTCAAGTGGGGAATAGTAAAAAGAATTAATGAGCTTTGGGGTCACAGACGTAGAAAAGAAAGTTAATAGCATGCCCTGGATGCAATCATTAAATTATACACTGCTGAACAAGGCAAGGGATAATCACAGAAGCTGCACAGTCCTGTGACAGCAGTAAAGGCTTTTACCAAGCCTGCTCCTCCTCCTTTGCTTTATTTCTTTTACATCTATTTCATTATTTCAAAAAGTACTTTATGTCAAGGCAAAACCAAATGCAAGTGGGGCTGGACAACCTAAGGAAAAGCCCATCCTAAGTTCACAAGGGGTCTCAGAGGACTGAAGGTAATATGTGCCAAGGCTCTCTAGGTGTTTTGTACAGCTCAGGAGAAGAAAAAAATAAAAAGGGCTGTTTTGCCTTGGACTGTGCCAGCTCCCAAACTGAGGCTTTAGTGTTCCTTTGCCTGCTCCCATGTGGGAGGGAAACACCCACCTCCCAGCAGACACATGCAAGATGAGCAGCTTCAGATGCAAGATGAGCAGCTTCAGTTTACTGACACACAGAAGTTTAACAGAACCACTTTCCCAGGAGCTCAAGTGCTGCTTAGGGTTAAAGCTTAAAGTCTTGCATTTTATACCCTGAAACACCTTCTCCCCATCCCATCCTCCATTGCCACCTGCCTACAATAACTTCCAGGTCAAGAACTAACACTCACCTATAAACCCATAAACTTCCAAGCTTACACAGACTGTTCTGCAGAGATTTTTCTCGCTAGCCACACCAGGGAAGGTTCTCTGGAGAACAAGACAGTGCAGGGCATGCAAGGGGAATCGTGGGTTTAAAATTTCAAAAGAAAAATTCAACCCATTTTTATAAGGTGCAAATCAATATTTTCCTTTTTGTTTGTTTGTTTGGTTGTTGTTGTTGTTGTAGGTTGGTTGGTTTTTTGGTTTTTTTTCCCCAGAAAGACTGGTGGAAGAATAATGGCTGCTTTGTGCTACTTTGCTTGCAAATCACATTTTGCTAAGTGAATGCATTTTTGGGAACACAGGAATTGCCATGCTGCCTCAGCACAGCAGTGCTCTGCTCCAGCATCCTGCCTGGCAGCTGCTGCAGGGGAATGTGCAGGAAACCTCCTAGTGGGCAATTATGGGAAAACCTGTTCAGATTCAAAATTTTCTTCCAGACCTTCTATCAGTCAGTGAAAATTGGCACATCTTGAAACGTGGAGGTTTGTCTCTTCTCAAGCATTTGTTTCAAGTCCTTCCCAATGTTTGTAACTTAGTATTTTCCATATCACAGAACTTGCCGAAAGCCATATTTTCAAAAGTCCTTATCTTCCAGCCTGACACTAAGCAAAGCTGGACAGATTTTGGAAAGGGCTCAGCTCCTTGGTGAAAGGGAACTGCTGAGTTCTTTTGCAAATCTGTCCTTAAAGGGTCACAACAGGAGCTGCTCTGTGTAGAGCAGTTTGGAAAATCTGTCCTTGGCAGGAGGTGCTAAGCCTTCAGAAAGCTGGTGCTCAACACTTTTGATAATCTGGCCCTAAATTAAGTAAAAGGGGCCAAATTATGTGATTTAGAGGCAGAAATTCCCTACTGACAGCAGTGGAGAGGTCCACTTGGCAATGAATAGCTCAATAGGATTCTGGAATAATAGACCCGTGAAAAGTGGATAATGCAACAAATAAACATCAAAGGGTAAGACTTTCCTTTTCAATCATGTCTTCTTGCTCTCTACATAAAAGGACTGAAATATTCTGGCATTAAAGAAGGAGTAGGAATGGTTAACTATACAGCCCTGCATTTCCTTCTGAAATGAAAACACAGAGCATTTCTTAGGAACAGTGTATTCCTATAACACACAAGACATTAGTGGTACTTGGATCAGTCTCCTTATCATAGAATCATAGAATGGTTTAGGTTGGGAGGTACCCTAAAGGTCATCTAGTTCCAACGCCCCTGCCATGGCAAGCCTCATCCAACATGGCCTTGAACAATTCCAGGGATGGGGACATGCAGCGAAGACAGAAGAGCCTTATGTTTCTCCAGCTCTTTTCCACGCTGGCAGTGAAGTTTGCCAGTCAACCTCTCTTTCTTAGGAACAAATGACTGACTTCCCTCTCAGATATTTTCAACATTCAGCCACTTCCGTCCACAAATCTGACCGAAAGTGAAGTTTGTTATCATTGCTTGTGGCACTTCTGACAGAGAATTTCAGGGGAACTTACTTCTACTCAAATGAGCTTGGCCACCACAGAACCTGAATGTCAGTCAACTTCCCCACATTCCCATGGCAGTTTTGGACATACTACCATGATTAAGACTTCTGTCCTTCACTTCTGCTGGAATTCTGTCGAATTGCCCAGTTAAGGAAGGTTTCCTCCACATTTAGAGAGTAAGGCTTGAGCACAGGGCTAAGGAGAATTGGACGTTACGGGCTGGATGAAAGTGCCTCATGTTTCCTTCATGGCTTCAGGTCTCTTCCAAAACCTGGGCAGAATACTGGTATTTACAGCTCTGTGTTACACACCTTGATGCAGGTGCACAGGGGTTTTGGGGCCATAGGAACAGCCTGTTCACAGAAGCTGAAGACATCATGTTAGGAGGACAGTGGGAAGATATCAGAATAGCACTGGAGAGAAAACTTGGGCACTGGACTAATTATTGGAACAAGGTTATTTAGGGTGTTAATATCAGCTTTCTTTTGAGAAGTTATTTGTCTTGGTGAAACCTTGGGGTAAGGCAGAAGAGACCAAGACATGGAAGACACTGCACACTCCTTCCCCCAAAGGGAGAGAGCAAGGCAGATGATGAACATTTTCATTCCACCAGAGGAAATCTGTTTATCAAGATCTAATCTGTTAATAAATGCTGTTTCATGTAATTAAAAGAAAACAACAACAAAGCCACAAAAAACTGTGGACCAGCAGGAAACAAGAAACTCTCCATGGAGAGTGGCAATTCAGAGAACACCCACCATGTGGCCCACCTTCCCTATTCCCCCTCTAGAAACAGACCCATTTTATATATGGTGATTAAGGCACTAAAGAAAAAAGTATTAACATGATTCACATGTAGAAAACAAGGTTATTAGGAGTAGGGATCATTTCAGCATATTGTTCTCCCTAATAAGCATAGCAATGAGTAATTGAGTTTCAGGCAATCTCCAAGGTGGCGCTTTGTAGAGAAAATGGAACTTGGCATGATGTCTACTTTTCCTTTAATTACATTGCCCTAATGAGCAACTTTCTTTACTCTCAGCAAATTTATTTCTTGAGAAGAAGCAACAGTAATAAACATGTAAAAAGGATCACCAGGTAGTACCAGAGAAGAAACATCAGCAGCTTAAAATGACAAGAGGTTGCTAAAAGTGGTGGAAAAACACCAGATTGTTCTTAGCTTCATTATGTTTACCTCACTTAAAGGCAAAGTAAAGGATGTCAATGGAGCACATTATCTAACCTGGGAATTGTCCTTGTTCTACTGTTATTTCCCTTCTGCACATGTTCCCGAGGGCGACCCAGAAACACGAAGTGCTGATACATCAATCCAAAACTCCTCTGCTCACATGCATCAGAGGGCAATTCTGCCTCATGCCCTTGTGCAAGATGAGAGGAGAAAATCACATGTCAATAATATCCTAGTGAGTGTCAATATTGCACACTGCAACCTAATGCAGAAGGATAAAGGGCTGGCTTTTCCAAAGCCTTTATTTCCAAAGCATTTATTTAGACATCCAACTCTTGTTGAAAGTCAATGGCTGTTTTGCTTATCTTTTTTTTAGAAAGCCACCTGAGAATCCACTTATGGCAAAGGATTCCCTGAATGTGCCTTTCTGGGGAAAAAAACCTGGGACACTCCATACATAAGTTGATTCTTATAATATTTTCCCTAAGCATTTGCAAGGAGACACCTTGAAGTGAAGGTAGATCCCCCTTATCTTCAGTTGAGTGAACGTGTCACCTCTTGTTAAAATACCCAAGGTGTCCACCTTCAGAAAGCAGCAACTGCTACAGCTCACAGGCCTTAGTTGAATTAAGCCAGTGCACTACCGGATGACAGAAAGAAAAGAAAAAGAAAACAAAAACCGAACACCTGAAGCAAAGTTCTTTAGAGTCATTCAAGTTTTCAAGGTTGCTCAAAGCTGGGGAGCACATCCCAACATATCTACCAGCTGCCTTAGGGCCACAGTTTCCTACAGGCAAGCATAACTTCACGTGTTGGATTACTCCATGTAGTTGCAGATGGATGATCAATCCCTCTTCCTGCTTTTGCTTGTTTGGGGATTCATGGATGTATCTGCACTCAGCAGTTTTACCTTGACTCACTCCAGAACTTCACAATGTCCCTTCACCTCACTGCATCACACCTACAAGTACTATTACTTAATGCACTCACAGAGCCAGTAGGAAACTTAATTAACAAATGTCAAAAAGCCCCTAACTCTGAGATCTTCAAAACCAGGCACTTCAGATGTAAAAGTGTGAAATGAAATTATCTTCAAATAGAAAATCTGAAAGTGCCAGTGGTAGCAGACACCTAAGACCGTAAGTGTTTGTGCAGCTTTATGTATTGTTATTTCTTCAGTAAGGCTGCCACAGAAATGGCAGGGGCATGGAAAGAAAGTATGTTAGCACTTACAGTCTGCTCGTAAATGCATTAAGTGCAACTATTTTACTGAGAAAAAAAATCAGGAGGAGAGCAGAGATCCCTTCTCCTGGGAAGCTAATCTCAATTACTGCTCCCAGTCATCCTTCAGCTGAAGAAAACCCTGCATAGCACCCACGCTGTACATGACCTGGCATTTGCCCCTTCAAAGACATTCGTGTAATGAGTGATAATAGAGCTCTCCTTACGAAAAGAAAGAAAAAACTGATCATTGAAGAAAAAAAAATTCTAAGAAACGGTCTTCCATTAAAATTCTATTTATTGCAATACCTTCCCACTTCCTCACCGATTACAATCCCTAAAAGCACGTTGAAGTACACTGAAGTAATTTATGTAAGCAAAAGGGAGATAGAAATGTTAGGTGGATTTGCTTATATGGCTACCTAAAACTCATGATCAACTTTTGCAATTAAATGCAGGAAAGGATTCTTTGCCAGCCCCATACACAATGCTGCAGCTATCCAGGCAAAGGGGGACAAAGGCTGCCATACTTCCCTGCTTTCCTTGATTATTGGAATACCTGCACTTGGATAGCTATAATAAGGTTGTAACTCAGCCAAGGGGGATTTTTGAAGCTTTCTTTCCCTTGAAGCAGTAAATGCTGCTGCTCAGTGTGGGCACCAGTTGTCACTTTCTCCATTTTGCATAATGTAACAACTGAAATTTGGGGGAAAACGCTGCACTGCGCTACTTGAAACCCTTTCAGTGGCTCCCTGCAGCATGGGGAGGCACAGGCAGCCAAAAGAAGGTTTTAGCACACTTTGCTAACTGCAACTGTTCTTTGTCAGAAAGATAAAAGTTTCCTGCACATGGAAAATAGCAGCACGAGCTGTTTTTGAAAATAGATCGTACGTTTCTGGTAATTAATTGAATTTTGGAGATGTTTCATTCCCCCCCCCCCCCCGGGAAACACTCTTGGCTCCTCTCTTCTTTTGAGCATCTTGTGTGTTTTAAAACACTCACTTAATTCCACAGAGAATTCAGCGATATGGGCACACTAAAACTCCCTGAGAAGAGGCATCACCCAGTGTGGAGTCAAAGCTCTTTACTCCCGACAACACCTTGTGGTCCAAATCTGGGCAGTGTGGTCACTGTGGCCTGCTCAGGGCACTGCCAAAGCCCACCTGCTCCTCCAGCCCCACACAAACACTGTGCAGGGTTACAAACACCATCTAATAAATTGGAGGGCTGGAGAACAGTGGGAGAGAGGGGAGCAGATTCTCACATCATCAGGAGGGAAATAGGCTTTTAAAAAGCCAGTTGTGTCTGTGCACAACAATGAAGCTTTATGTCTATATAAACTGACAAGTCAAATTGTCCTCCTGGGCCCAGTTCTCAACATCAGCGCCATTTGACGGCGATAGCTGCCTCCTGCCTCTGCAGCGAATGGCTCTGTCTGCCAGCAAGGGCAGGCAAGATGATTAAAATAAGCATTAACAGAATGGTTTGGTGATTAGCTTCTTCCTCTCTCTTTTTTTCTCTTCTCTTTCTCTCTTTTTTTTTTTTTTTTACATATAGTTTCAGGTCTGCCAAAGATTGCTAAAGCCTTTTCTTCATTAGCAATGTACTTAACAAGGGTAAATTTAAAGTATTCATTTTCTTAAGGCCAAGGATTAAAGCAATTAAGGAAAACTGCTGCAACCTAGCACCAAAGTCAATCCTTAACATGGAATAGAAACAATGGTGCTTAACATATTTAAACAAAACTAAATTGTGTACACTCTGTTAAACTGAATTCTCGTTCTGCTGCAATGGTTTGTTAAAATTTCCTTTCTGAAACAGAAATAACTTTTTTTCCCCCAGTGTAGGAACAGGTCTGTGGTCCCTTTGCACTGCTTTCCCAGCAAAAACATTGCAACAAAAGCTAATGCCCACTCTCATTCTGAACTCATTTTACCATCAGCCTTCTCCTGACATCATATGGGCTTAATCCCTCGCCAGGTCTGCCCATGGAGACCTGAGCCCTTGCCATCCCAGCAACTGGCCTGTGTACCTGCATCACTGGGGCCCAAAAGAGAAGAAAAAACTGAGCAAATGCCTCAAAAAGGAGGGAAAGTGAAGGGAAAGGGAAGCATACTCCTGCAGTATTAAGCCTAAAATAATTTTCTACCTTTGTTTTTTATGCACATTAAATAGTTTTTAACATATGGCACTAATGGTATAGAATGGGGTTTGATCTCTCTTTGGCACTGAAATGTTTAACTACTGTTTTAAATGCACAAAATGGAGACTTGCCTGTGTGCGCTGAGGTTTTTTTATTTCCCCAGAAGAAAAAAAAAAGAAAAAAGAAAGAAAGAAGGAAAACTGGGCAAATATATAAAGGAAAAAGAAAGCATACCTTTTTTTTTTTCCCACCCACAAAACAAACAACACCAGAACACAAGCACTTATCTGGAAAGCTTATTTCTCATATCTATAGGTTTTTTCACCCTTTGGACTCAAAAAATAAATTAACTTGACCTTGTAGATATTGGTAAACCCCTCCCATCAGACTCTTCTTTCCTTCTCCACTAGGAAGAACGCTTGGTTTCACTAATACACCTCCCCCTTAATTTACAAAAGCCATATGTAGAAAGCAACAGGTACCATTGCAGCTGAATCACTGAAGCTGCTGATTCAGTGCTGGGTGAGCCAACAAAACTGCCAGTGACAACCAGCTCAGGTGGTGTCTCCTCTAAGACAATCACTTCCCAGGTACCTGGTCCTTGAACCTCCACTGTACAAAGCTGATCCCTCAAAACATTGTGATCCACATTTGCAAGATAGCAGATAAAGGAACCGACCCGAATTACAGGGTACAAAGAGTTGTATTGTTGTGGGATCACAAGCTAAAACCAAAGCATCTCCACCCAGCTGCAGGTGGGTCAGAGGGTTCGATCACTGAGACTTAGATCAGTCCTATGGATTGAGAAAGGACTCTCCAAATTCTTGCTACTGGCAGAACAAATTGCTGAAGTCATCTGTTGTGCAGTGCACTGGATTTCAGTGTGATTGGGTTTGTGGCTTACCAACTACCTGCTCCCATATCCTGAGCCTTAAAGAGAAGACAAGGGAGCAGTTAATATGAAGTTTAAGGCAACATTTTAGTTCAGAGAAGAAAAATCTCTCCTTGGAAAATGGCAGTTCCCTGATGGGCTTGTCTGCTTTCCATATCATCAATTCCAAAAAGCTGAGTATCTAGGATACTAACGGGGCATGTTCTCCCCACCAGCAGGGATTCAGCTTACACTGCCTCAAAGGATAAGCAGAGATCTGGAGACAGTTTTACCTAGGGACTGGGAATACACAAGAAGCTCCTGAACAGCTAAGCAAGTCCAAGGATTGACAGTGTGAACAGGCCTGAGAGACCATGTTCACTTTAATCCTCTTATCAGCAACTCTTCCTTCGTTGGAGGCTCTTTGTCACTAAGTCACTTGCCAGTGAACTACCATCAAGGGCACAACAGAGCAAATACTCCATGAGCTAAACAAGGTAAACATCCTACAGAGGGGGCCATGAGATCCTTTGAAATGGCCACAAAAATTTGCCTCTCCTATGTTATAGATTAAATAAATGTAAGTGATTTCTAGAAGCTACTTTTTACCTGCGAGGAAAGTGATTGTAGAAACCTCGAGGGAGGAAAGGGTAAGGAGCATCAGGAGCAGTGATGGAATGCAGAGAGACAGGTGGACTAGAGGGCAATGAGGCTACTCAATATGTAAAATGCCAAATGTACATTGCCTTCCAGACAAAGCCTAGGTGTAAAGGGCATGTGTGTGATCATGAGATGGCTGCCTTAACGGGAACACTTCTAACCACTTCTAATTAATTCCTATACCTGAGTTGTTTCCATTTCTCTAGATCTGATGGAAGATACCACAGTGAATGAAATGGCTCTTAATCAGATCTGATTATGATATCCTGCTATCTTAAAATAAGTGCAGCAATGCACGCAGAATACAGGAAGATCTCAAAGATTTCAGGTGCCAAATTAGGAAATGCCTCACAGGGTTGGAAAAGGCAGAAAATATCACAAACAGTGGGATCTCCATCTAGGGAGATATACATGACTATAGATGTCTCCCACTATTCCTGCTGGGCCCTACTAACAAATCTGTCAGTTTTGCCTTATGTAGGTTGAAGACATGGAATAATATGCTGGCGTGCCAGCATTATCCAGGGGCTTTCAAATCATAATCAGATAACATATCATGGTGCCAAAAACACATCATCCTGCTAAAAACAAAAAGAAAATGTATTTGATGGAAAAAATAAAGAATTGTTTCAGGTCAACTCAAAATGACTTTTTGTCCATTCAGCTACCACATACAAACCATAATGATTTGCACATTTCTAGCTTTGACAGCAATACTCCCAGCCAGAAATATTCACACACAGTTAATCTGGCTTGCCCTGCTGGAGTCGCTATAATATCGCAAGACTCAGGAAGCAACTGGGAAAGGCTCACACTCCTTGGCCAGCAGAACCTCCTCTGATGCTCACAGTCAGAAAGACCAACATTGGCAAGACCAGGATAAAATCCAGAGCCTACTGGAAAGAATTTATTTGCTGCTGCATCAGAAGAAGATTGGGAAATAAAATTTGTAGCTGGGAAAACCAGAGTTTTAAAAAAGAACCCACAAAACTACTTAGATTCTGTGCTGCTTCTGTCCCTTTCCATGGGTTTACCCATGCAGGGTGCAAAGAGCAAGGTCTGGCCCAAGGGAATTCAGATGCAGCAGACTGATCTACCATCAGGCTACAATATGTTCCCAGAAGGTACAGTATAATTCTGAGGCCAAGGAACAGCCTATTAGCTCTGCATGCCATTAATTTTCATGAATAGTTCAATCCAATGCTCACAGAAGCCTTTGGGCATCTTTCCATTTTGTCTAGCAGGACCTGGATTAGGGCTTATTTATCTTTTCATTTTATACCTTATCTTTAAGTAGGAAGCAGCCCAAACAGTTCAGTGCAGCTGTGCAGGTTTCAAGCCCTCAGCCAGGCTCTGTGCCCAGCTGCACGCAGGAACCTGTCTGCAGGTCGGAGTGATGGCATGTCACAGTCAAAGCCACTCAGGGAGAATTAAACTTCAGGCTTGTTTGACTAAACTTCTGAATTCGCCACAGTTACCCTGTTTTGCCAGCCTGAAGAAACAGCCCAGCAGGTTCTCGAGTCATATGCCAAAATGCCTCCTTCATCCTCCCTGGAATTGGAAATGATTACTAATAGGTATTCTTGCTGAAATGATTTAACATAACGTGCTGAGTGAGATCACTAAGTCAAAATATCTCTTCCTAAGTGAGTCTCTCGCCGCTTGCCTGAATGCCGGAGGGGAAGGAGGACAGCATGAAGTGAATTCTTTTGCTGGCTTCTGTGTTTTACAACATCTTTTAAATTACTGAAGAATTCATATTAGGAAGTTTCACTCAGGCTCATTACAAGAGGTCCATGATGCAGGTCTGGCAGGCAGCCAGGGGAAGGAGACACAGGGCTTTGGGTTAACCTCTCTCCATCATGCTTTCCCCTTTTCCAGTGCTCTACAGTCTAGCCTGGGAACTGAAGACAGGCAAGAAGATGAGATGGGCATGAAAGCAAAGATCGTGAGGGGCAGGGCACTCTTGCCTCTGCATGCACAGCCCTGGATTTGCATCACCAAGGCAGCTGCATCTGTTACAGCAGGCTGCAACCACCAAGTGAAACCCAGGATTTGGGGAGGAACAGGGGTGAGCACCACAAAACACACCACTGCATGCCAGGGCTGCTCAGGGTTTCACTGAGAGACCAGGCTGCCCATCTGAGTCTGTCAGCCTCAAAATTAACTTATTGAGGTCAGCGCTCATAACAGTAGTGCAGACTTTTGATTGAGTCTTCCTTTCTGAGAAAGCCCCATACTCTCTGGCCCAGTACAGCTATTACCTGCCAACCTAAAGGATGATGAATGTTATTTATATTGCAGTAATGGCTAACCACTCAGTGGAGACCAGGGACAGGCTGTGCTATGGACTTTTCAAACACTCACTGAATGAGGGCTGCCCAAAAATGCCTGAAACTGCTGAGACATTTCAGGATAATGTTCTTGAATGCCTTGGACATGATGACCTCCAACAACTCTGCAGTACTTGTGCTGACTGCAACAACACAGGGACCTGTTCTACAGTAAAGATGTTCTGGAGTCATAAAAATTCTTATCAGTCACTGCTACATGCTGTCATGATAGCAAGCAATTACTTGAGAGGAGGCTTTTAAGAATAAATGTAAAATATTAATCTATTTCAAACCAAACAGAAAACATAGGGATATAAAGAGTTATTCTAATGAACATTCTCCTAATATTTAGCTGCTAAAGTTTTGCTGTCCAAGAAATAAATTTGATTAATGAATAAGAACTACTCAAGATGTAAGATGGGAAAAGTAATCCAGAAACAGTAAAACACGAAGGGCCTGATTCCATAAAAGAAACCCTATAAGACCAATTTAACTTTGGCATGTGCACACTTGCACGATTAGGCTTCAAACAACTGCAGAAAAATGTAAGAACTGATAAACTGTAGCTTTAGCTTTCCACTACAGTGAGCCCAGAGGGTAGAGAGATGACACTTCCCAGGAAATACCCTCTCAAGAAACAGCCCTGCAAAGATGCAGAGGAAATACATCTAAAACATTCAATGCAGATGTATTTTTCACTATTAATTATTCTCTTTGTATCTTAGAAAAATCACACAGTAACTTCTTTCATATGCACTGAGGTACAGAGAATCCTAAAATATTAAGTGATGAATTCTACCAAGAATGCCTTAGAGATGGTGCTGAGGAATAAGTGTCAGCTCCTCTTTTACCCCTTCTACAATTAATATTCCAGTACTATAATTCTAAAATACATTCAGAAATCAGCGGACATTTGTGTCTATCAGAAACCTTATTAAAATACAAGTGCTAAGAATACCTTACCTTTAATTATGCTCTTTACACTTAAAAGTTGCTTTAGACACGGCTGTGTCAGAGCTTCACAGCCCAAAGCCTGAAGATATCAGATCCCAATAAACAGATTAAGCAGGGATTAACCTGATATGCTTTTTTCTGTCTTTTCCATCAGATGAGTGGTCACTCCAATACCAACTGGGAGAAATTAAGCACACAGTAAGAGACTGCAAGTACTTTCTAGCTGTCTCAACTCTAGAAGTCTCTTGAGAGGGCTGATGTCTCAACATCTGGGCATTCCTTTCACTGTCAGACACTCAGAGCAATGGGATTTATCAGCAATCTGCCGAGCATATACAGATGACAACTGCAGAGCTTGGAGAGCTCAAAGGCATTTACAGATAGAAAGGGGTTTGCAACAGACATGTGGAGCCAGAGCCGAGACCCAGAGCCTGTGAAAATTATTCCCAGTAGCTGTAAAGCCTTTAGCTGTAGTAGTTAAACCAGGCACCACAACATCCAGAATTTAGCCTGGGTGCACTTTACAATTACATAAAATGTTTGAGGGAGGCTGAGCAGCCTCCACATCACATATTACAAAGAAAAGGATGCTGGGATAATGCTGGAAGCTGGTCTTTGCTGCCTAAACTACAACACCACCTGTCACTCAAATACATGGAAATGAAGTGTTTATAAACAGGTTTGGGATGGACAATGCATTTAAAGCTCTCTCCAGAACCCACATCTCACCTAATGGTACTTAATGCCTCACAGATTTTGCCCCACCATGATTCACATATATTCCTAAATCTTTTAAAGTATCTCCTTGACAAAGGGATATGATTTCTTGGTATAACACAGAGATGCATTATATCAAAAGATTTTTCCTGTATTCATATAAACTTCAAATAATTTTCCAAAGACAGCTTTACTTTTAATAATTTGTCCCTTTCACGTTTTTCAGAATAGCTTTATTCACTTATCATAGCAAATTGCTTAAATCCCTCCATCCTCCAATGCAGCCAGTGACAGAACTTCACAACAAACTTTTTATAGCAGCAAATGTGTTTTTGTTTCCCTGGCATCCTAAAAAAAAAGGAATCTTTCTTCAGCTACAGTCTGTACAAAAGCATAAGTTAGCTCTCTGGTGTTCAAGAATAGCTGGTTAGACTCTGAGGCTGCAAAAGATATATTATCACATCTGTGTCTAAATATTTATGCTTCCTATGTCTGCTAAAAGCAACACCTACAATTGCTATAACTGAAAATGACAAGATAAAAAAATATTTTTCACCAATTTGTCACCCTTTTGCATTTAACAACACTAAAGATACAGTGCAGTTCATTAACAGAGTTTTGCCTGTTTCTGTTTAGCTATAACAAGGGAGAAATAAATGTGTTAAACAAGAAGCAAATGGAATTGTAAACACGACAAAAATAGAAACAGGTTTTGTGGGGTAGTACAGCATGGAAAACTGCTTAACACACGTGAAAAGGAAAAATCATAGAATCATTTAGGTGGAAAACACCTGTAAGATCATTGAATCCACCATTAACCCAGCACTGCCAAGCTCACCACTAACCCCTGTCCTTGAGAGCCACAAATACACATTCTTTAAATACCTACAGGGGTGGTGAAGCCACCACTTCCCTGAAAAGCCTGTTCCAATACCTGACAACCCTTTTGGTGTTAACTGTCAGGTTGTCTCACTCAATGCCTTTAACCATAGCAGCAGACAAGATGGCCATCCTTTATTTCCATGGGATCTCCTTGCCCAGCTGTTTCATTATAAGGTTTTACCTTAGGGTTCCCAGGCACTACACATCATGTAACTGTCAGTAATAAACTTTTTTCCACCATTTTTGCATATTTAAGTAATTGAAAAACTTTAAATTACGCTACCATTTCTTTGTGAGTGGGGAGTTGCCATCATGCATATATGACAAAGGCAAAAATACAAAAGCAGAAAATGTCATGAATTCTCCTTCAAGCAGATAGTATTGCAGTAGCACTGAACAAGTTTATATTAATTACTTTCAGAAGGATAAGGAGATGTCATATTTCAGATAGAGGATTCTACCAAAACCACTAAGAACAATCCGTAAATTTAACAATAGAGAGACTTTTTCATAGAATCATTGTGACAGCTGTCAAGCTGGGAAAAACTTTTTGTAATGCCAGTACAATTGTTCATTTAAACAAAAGCTAGTAATTCAGTCACACTGGAACAGCTCAACACCCAGCTCTGCCGTACAATCTGCACACAGGCAGATCCATATGCATAGTTGCCCTTTAGTTTTCATATCTGGGGCTACAATGTGATTTGTCCAGACCTGAGCAGAGCCCCACAAAAATCAGGCCAGAAGGCAATTTGTGGTTGAGTTATAACAAGCCACCTGTGTTTTTTCTTGTTGGGAGGGGGAGGTTTGGCACCCCAGGTTAGCAGCTGGCGTAGGACACAGTCTCTGCATGCCAGGCTAACCATGTGGTCATTCTTTTTCCCTGAGCCCTCAAAATAAGAGAACACAACTATTTGTAGAGATGTCACCTTGCTCTGTGTGCAGTGACAGACTGAAGTACCAAAGGTGTCAATGGTATCCTTCCTCAGAGAGTGAGCTCACAAGAAAATCCCAGTATAGGTCTTTGCAAGTAATAAACACACTGACACCCCATTAACTACCTCCACCCAAGGCAGAGCCTCGATCATTAAGGTGATTTACTAACAGCAAAACCAACTCTGTAGAAGAAATAAAGTCTAACCCTTACCTCCTCGTAGACATCATCATTCCTGCTGAAGTCTCCAGCCCTCCTTGGAAGCACATGGACATGGACATGCTGAAAACGTGAAAGAAAATAATGGTGATTATCAGGTTCATGACTTTGTTTTCTGGATTGTCAGCAGCATTCTCAACACACACAAGTAACCACGCACAGGCTCCCACAGCATTATTTTCAGAGGAAAACACATTAACCTGGTCCATAACTGTATCTCGACTCTTTGGAGAATATAAAAGATGAAAAACATGAGAAAGCAGCTCTGCTGTATTATATGAGCTGCAGAGTGAAACGCTGGGAAGTTTAGAGGCTCTGTGGAATTATTCATAGTTGTCAGTCAGAGACGTATTTAGCCAGAGGTTTGCAATGACAACGTCCCTTGGAGAGATGCGTGTGGTGTCTTCAGAACCGACAAGAAGGTGCTGCTGATGGGATGTGGCGGAGGGCTCGTGCGGGCAGCCTGGGCTCAGGGCTGTGCTCACAGCCCGGGGGACAGAGGAGCCCAGGGGACACCACAGAGACCACGCAGGTAGAAAGGCTGATAGAACAGGACACTCCCCAGGCTGTGCAGCACAGCCTTTCACAAGGTTAAAAAGGGTAAATGCTTTGACTTTCTCCCAGGTGGCTGCAGCCTGAATACAACAAACTGAAGTCCCCAGGGGTAGACAGCACGTGCTGGGGACACACCCCTGCAGGGACATGGACTCCAGAGCACCAGGTGGCCCCAAACCTGCGAGGCACAAGGATTATCAGTCCAGTTTTTCAGAGCCTGAAGCATAAGCATCCCTCTCCTGATGGCAGGGCCATGGCTCAGGGGGCAGCAGAGCTGAGGACTGTGAGCTGCACAGGCAGCTTTGGGTTACCCAGCATGGGAAGGAGGTGAGGGCGAAGTATTTTTGTCACAAGTGCTGATGAAATATGGGGAAAACAAACAACACTGTGGACAGGAACACAAATATATGACTTGCCACCTTGATGTTATATTATTACTATTACCATTTTTTTTCCTGACACTCTCTTTATACCATAAAGGAAGGGTAATTCAAGATCCTCAAGACTCAAACTCTACTAGGAAATCAAACAAACACTCATCCATCTGCTTCTCTGCAGTAAGTTCAGCTCCTACATTGCAAAGCATTCTTTTACCTTTTTTCCTTTCTCTTTCACTCTCTTTGGAGAAAAGGAAAAACAACAACTAAGAACAATTCTTCAGGGAAAAAAAAACCCCAACACCTCAATGAGGAGAGGCAGCAAATAATCTGAGTGGCAGATCACATTTATGGATCTCCAGATCTTTTTAGATGGTGACTAAATTCTTAAAAAAAAAAAAAAGGAAAGAAAGAAAAAAAGTGCATCAGAAACAGAACCAAATGGTTTGCATAGAATTTAGATAGCTTGCACCTGATTCAATTTGATGATGTAGAAATCAGCTGAAATTCCTGCACCTCATTGAAACATTCTCAAAACATGGCTTAAGTCTATAATGAAATTTGAAATGAAAAAGATTTTATTGGGCTATTTGTAAGAAAATTCAAACACACCTATATTGTGTTAGCTTCAATCCACAAAAACATCTGCTCAGTGAATAAAATGAAATCACAAGGATGTCTCAGTTAATGAAATATGCCGAATACCACACTTTTTTTTCTCCTCAGCTTTACCCTAGAAACCAAATATGTGATTTCTTATCATTATCCACAGCTTTCAGTGTATTCAGCCTAGAGATGAGGGTGATTCTTGAGGGTCAGAAACTGTGTTTTTGAGTAATACATCAGTGATAGTGTTCTGATAGTGTATTATACTAATATATCATGAGAGCGAAAGTGCTCCTGTGATGTATGAGTGCAATGTATCATCTGAACATCACTGCTCTCATGATGCATTGCTCAAAATCACAAGGCAACTTTAAAGATGGTCTTCGGTAGCCCTAGGCCTGAAATTTTGCTTTTGGACAGACTTTCAAGAAAAATAAAAGTGAAGATTAAAATTTGCAGTGGTGCTGTAAAATTTCACTACAGTCTCACACCTGTTTCTCACACGGTTCTCATTAGATTTTAAATTTATTCATAAAAGCAGAGTCAGTTCATCTGACAGTCATTTTCTTTCTTTTCTGCTACAAGGAATGATAGTTTTGCTACAAATATCAATTTGCAGGAATTTCTCTTGACGATATATATGAAATCTAACATTAGCTATCAACAACCACATTCCCCAGAAGTTTAGTCACCTTTAAGAGTAATTTTTATCTCTGTTGCAGAATGTTCCAGGATGCAAATAGGAGAAGATCTGTACACCCATGACAATTTAGAATCTCAGAAAACACTCAGTCCAAAGCTCAGTGCAGAGATGCTGCACTGCAGATGCACAGACCAGCACAGCAGGTAATGAATGAGCCTAATGTGATCTTCTACCCAAAATGGGCTTATGTGATCGGCGTGAAAAAAAAAAAGAAAAAAAAAGACTTTATGACAGCATATGGGCCACTTGGCATCAGTGGGGACATTCTCAGGGGTTAGTCACCTTTACTACATGCATTATGTTCTCACACACTGCCGGGCTGCACAGCAAAATCCATCAACTGTATCAGAAAACAAATGAATATTCCCAAGGTTTGAGGTAAGAACGATCAATTTAAAAGAAAGCAATTTTTTCCAGACACCTTTTTTTTTCCCCCCCCTCCCTTCTGTGCATGAAACATAAATAAATATCTGGATTCTCCCCACTGTTTGTGTAATAGAAACAAATAGGATCAGCAATAGTATCTCAAGTCATTTCCTTCTCTTCAGCTTTACCAAGAAATAGAAGCAGCACAGAGCAGTGGCTACCAGGTAGTCAGAAACACTGAACAAGGGGATTTCACACCTTTTCTAATCTGCCTTTCAGCTTCTGGCCTTCCCAACTCAGAGAGGCTGATATTTGGATTCATTAGGAGTTCTTTAATTGATCATTTTTACTCCTTAGTACTATTTGTTACTGATAAAGCCTCAATCCACCAAGGCACTTAAGCACCAGCTTGATTTTCAATGTGTGAATTGGTTCAGCAGGAGTATTCACGTTATGTACATGTCTCAGTGTTTTGCATCCACTGCTGGCTACAGGGAGGTCTCCCCAGCTGGCAGTAGCAAAAATAACTTCAAGGTGCCTGCAAATTAAAGTTGCTTCCTTCCATTTTGTTTTCCAGGCAAAACAAAAACCTGCAGCACCCAAAAACCCCCACATTTGCAGTTGACTGAAATGTGTCAGTAAATATAAACAAAATATTGGGTGGCATTTTTTTTAAAACAAACAAAGAGATTTAGGCAAATCTTCACTGCTTGAAGACAAAAAAATCTAAACATTGCCCAAAATTATCAAAATAAAGCATTTCAGGGTTTTTTTTCCCCATTATTGTGGGTAACCTCTTGCCTGGTGGGCGGCAGGCAGCCCCATCACATTCCAGCGGGCTGTATTCAATCACTGTTGATGGCATTTCATTTTTTTCCTAAAGAATTGCTTTCCCCTCATTTTGCATTATTTTGATTAATAAGCAAGAAAAGCAACATACAACAGCCAAGACATTTACATTAATGGACCAATCAATATCACCCACACCAGGGTAGAAAAATGCAGACACACGCTTGCACTGCTAAGCATTAGCTCCGTTCCCTCCTCTTGCCAGGCACTGATGGAGGACAGTGAGTGGGGTCACAGGATACAGGGACACTGGATGTGACAACATGAGGACACAGCAGTATGTCCCCAGGTGGGAGACACCATGTGAGTTACAGATGCCTGAGCCCCATGAGATGCTTCTGAAACCGGGGACAAGATTTCCAGCCAGGGATGTCCAGAACAGCAGTAGCTGGGAGGAGGCTGTGGGAGCTGAATTTTATAGGATGTTCAAAATTGAAATGATTAGACTGATAGTTTTCTATGGCTGGGACTACAGCTCCCTCTGCTTCCTGGTGGCTGCCACATTATAAATAAAATCTCAGTTTGAGAAACTCCTCACAGTGAGAACTATCACATGATGCAAATCAAGACCTTTATACCCAGAATGACAAGACCATTAGAAAACGGACTGCAAGGAACAAATCTGTAGTGCCACGGGAAACTCACGAGCCAGAGCCAGTGTGTGATGTCTCTGACCTCCCACTACAGCGAGAGGATGCTCTGCTCGAGCCCTGCAGCATTCCCATCAGGACTGTGGGAGCAAGGGGTTGTCTGTGGGCACTCCGGAGCACGCTCATCCCACAACTGCCAAAATCCAGCCACAGCACGGGCATTACACATCTAACACCGCTCTCCAGTGAACCAGGGCTGCAGAATGCTCAGAAAAGTCTCAGCCAAAAAAACTGGAGCCTGTGAGTTGTTGGAAAAACACACATTCAGGTAAGGTGAGTTCTGCTCCAGCACTCAAGGCCATGCAGAAAGCAATGTTCCTGGTTACGGCTGGGTTTATATACTGAATTATGGTCGAATAACCAATGTGTCACCACTGCACTGGATGTAAAGTGAAAATACTAGACAAAAATAGACAGTGAAGGAGATTTCCTGGGTAGACCAGAATAGCGAAGAGCAGATGACCCTGCCACACAACACTGGGGAGGACATGGATGTTGCCTGCAATAATTCATGAAAATTATGTTGTGTTCACTCAGCTGCTGTGCTGGTTAGCAGAGCAACAAAGCTCAGCTTCCAGCAGAAAGGGAGATAATAGCCTGTACAAGAGCTCCTCAGCACACACCCAGGGTCTATTAGCAATAAATGTGGCTGTAGGATGAATACATAAAAACTGGCAAAGGGTCACGCAACCCTGAGGACATGGGTGCTGCCAAAAACTTGGCAGAGGAAGGGCTGTTCCCCCTTACACCTGCAAAAGCAATACGTGGCTGAGCTGTGCCTTCACACAGAAAACCCAGATGCCTTTCAGCACCTTCATCCTTTTCCTTGTTACTTTTCATTCTTACTATGGAGATGAAGCTTGGCAGTCGTGGGCTTCCATGGTCTTGTGGTGCAGCAAGGCCAGGAAAGGCCGTGATCTGGGTCACAGAGGGACATCAGAGCCAGGAAGAGTAAACACCAATGTCCCTGCTGCTGTTGTATTCAGGCAGGAGGAAGGGTAGGAAGGGCATTAGTGGCTGCAGGCAGCAAGACTTACTAGCCAGGAGACCTCCATCAGCCAGTTTGCTGGAAAAAAGGATGGTGGTTTTCAGATAAGACCTTGCTTGCTGCTAAGTCCCTTGTCCATTACAGAGACATGGGCTTCCTACAGGAGCCTGTGATAATGCTTCTTCTAAACTACCAGATTAACTGTAGAAATTCCAAACTAATAACCATTCTCCAAGTAAGACTGTTAGTGGGCGATAAAGAAAATCAACCATAATACAGAGATAGCCACGTGAAAAATAGGGCAATTTTGTCCTCCCTGTAAACTGGGCTTCCATGGAGCCCTTGTTTGCTATTCTTGATTAACTGCTCAATTATCCCTGTTACAAAATTATTCCATGGAAAGCCCTGCCTGTATATCCACAGCTCGTTAACAGAAAGCGCTCCCTCTGCTGTCCCCGAAAATCCAGCGCGTCACCCAGACACAGGCACACTTGGTACAGTCGCTCTTTCTAGGCAATGAAAGCCCATTTCCAGGGCCCTTGACCTGCAGGCCCTGGTAAAGACATCTTCATGGGAAAGCAATTCCTATTCACTGAGTATTTATGAGTTCTTGATGCTTTTCCGAGTCCTGTATTGGGTTGGGATGGAGTAACAAATTAAAAATAAAGAAGTTCTATCCAACACTAGGAAAAGAAAGGGTTTTGGTCAATGAAAACACTCAGTTTTCATAGCCTTCAAAATTATTGCCAGAATTGAAACTATTTTTATTCCCATTTCCAGGAGTTATAAATTACACAAAGACAGACCATTTTAAAGGACCTAATTTTTATAAAACAATAAAACATGACCAGAAACTTCCTGAAATAATTTATTTTCTTCAAAAATGCCCCATTTCTAGGAATCAGCACTTTCCTTTCCAGCTTCCCTAAATTCTCATGCATGAGGCTGTACAGACACAGACACACAGCGTCTCCTCACCGGAGGGCAGCTCTGCCATGCTGGAGGTGAGGATTGCTCCAAACACAAGGAGGCTGCACAGACTCACACACACTTCTAACACCTTTGCTTTGGCTCTGGTTTGTTAAAACACAAAGCTGAGGTTTGCCTTCCTGCCATCATGAGAACCATAAGGATGTGACACAGGTGGAAAGGAGCAGCACAGACTGGCAGACTGGAGAGCAGGATGTGCAGAGGGACAGAGAGGTGCTTGGAAGGGAACGACAGGGAAATCCACATCTGTCTCAGAAAGCCCAGGGCAGCAGCAGAGGAAACATCAGAGAAGTGCATTGGGAATGGACTAGAAGAGCCACTGGAGAACAGGGAGGATTGAAGCTACTGAAAGAACAAAGAAAGCAGTCAAAATTTTGGGAATCGAAAATGTGAGTACAAAGAGAGAAAACGAGAAACTGGAACAAGTCTTGGGAGAGAAGGTCACCGAGGTTGTCCATGTGCAGGAGCGTGAGGGCCCTTTCAGGAGACACTTGTGTACATCCACATCTCACTGTGCTGTACACATACAACTAGGAGGAAAATTAAAGCTTTGCAATGATCCCCACCAACATTTATGCCATGGATTTGCCTCTGCAAGAGTAAGTATCAAGACACTTGCTCAGCACAGAAAACATGTACTTTGGAAAGCAGCAAAATGGGGAGAATTTGCAAATATATCAGAAACCAAACCAAGTGGGGGACTTGCAGCAGAGTACATCTTCAAACATGTAGATTGAGAAATGTGCAGATTCAGCATTCTCAATAAATAATGCATAGGTCAACTGCTATGAAGTTTTAAAGACATGAGCTGCAGATGAGCTAGAAAGGGGATGTTCACCTAATGAAAACAAGGACAGAAAGATTTTTAAACCTGCTTGAGATCTGTAGCTATAAGTTCCATGGCTGAAGGCAACTTTAGTTAACACCTTCCTCTCAGCCCCAAACCTAAGAAAAGTGGCATAATAACGAAGGAAACAAGCATGTTTGTTGGAGGTGTTGATCCAAATATACCTCTCTTGGACACCTCTTAAGAGATCCTCTGAAATGCAGCAAATGAATAAACTAAACAGACATAAAGGTAGGATGGTGCTTCTGAATTGGGTATTTCCTGACTCTAGGAATGAGAGTCCACACATGGTTCAGGCCAAGGACCACCACCAACTCCTCCTACCTGCCCTTATTCAGTGTCCATCCCCTCCCCTGCACCTACAGTGGATGGGATGGGCAGACCTGCAGGGGCATCAACCACTGTTCTCTGGGAATCAGCAGGAAGAACACCTCGGTCCAACCAAGGACCGTGATGGGGAAATTGCTACACTGTGTTTCCTGCATTATGCATCAGTGACACAATGATCAGAGCACTGTGAGACCTGCACAGCATCTTCTATTCCCTGAATACCAAAGAACTGCAAAACCAACCTGAAACCCTGGCAGCCTCCAGCCATTTTATGGATGGAAAGGGTGATGCACAGACCAACAAAGGAACCTCCAAAGTTAGTCAGGAAGGTGGTGCATGCTTAGGGACAGCTGGAGAGCACCTGCCTTGAGGTCATGTGTCTTTGCCCAGGTGTTTTTGTGCAAATTTGGTGTTGCTGAGACGCAAATGAAAAGAAATTGCATTTCCCCTCACCTCTGATCTTTACTTAAGTCTTGATAAATGTATATTGTTTGAATGCTTGTGATATGTATAATTAGGGTTCTTTAATTTATGTTTCAATAAAGTGTTCTATAATAAACATTTACTGCTCTGTGAATAAACATTTAAATGAAGCTCCTAATGGGGGTTACACGTTTTGAAGCAGTTCACGGCTTTGCCGAAGTCTCTCCCTATACTTAATGAGAGTCATTTCCATAATCTCTGCATTATTGCTTAAGCCTCCCTTTAGGAATATTTTACAAAGTAAAATTGTGTGAAATATTATCAGCCAAAAGAGAAAATGCTAAGAGGATTATCAAATTGTCCCGTTAAAGGGACAGCACAAACTTTCATTTCCCCCCTGAGATGCCAACACTGTAATTATGTAGAATGTGCTTACTAATCATCACACCGGTGTGTTATTACTGGGCTTTCCCCACAGAGACCCAGTCTAAATTAAAAGGATGGGAGACCCTTGAAAGGTCTGATATGAAGGGCAATATAACACTAATTTACTTTCTGATATTAATGAGAGGAAGGATCAAATCCCCAGGCAAATCTTGGAGATGTCAAGAAACATCCGGCTGCCTCAGAGTGTGCTGAGTGCTGCTCTGTACAAAGTTGTGTACAGCTTCTCCCACAACGGGGCCCTACAGCCCCATAATTAATATCCAGGGTCTCATCCCCATTTTGCTGAAACTTCCACCCATTTTCTTACTGACTCCAGTAATGGCAGGACTCAGCCTCCCAGCTGAGATATAAAGTACACTAAGGTCGAGGGAAAGATTGTTGTTGGAATACAGAGGGTTTTTAATTCTCTGGAGTATCTGCAATGATACAAACACCTGTAAGATATTTCTTCCATATGTCTGAGTACATTTGAGGAGAGCATAAAACTGAAATATATCTTCTCTGCACTAGCAGGGAATAAGAGCATTATAGCAGCAATGGCCCACTCCCCCTTTAATGCAGGGAGTAGAGGAGAAGAAGAGAAGATAAATCAGGAATGGATGTGGCAGGGGGAAGACAAGCCTTACATACCAGTTAGTCTTATTCTGAGAGGGAAATCATTGTCTCTAACTTTTGTGGCTATTTTGTGGCCTTTTTAGACAACCATTGCAACCTCTTCTAGAATCATAACACGCTTCCTGCATAATTAAAATACTGTCTCTGTCTCCCCTTTAATTAGTTAAAGATGTGTACTGGGTTGCTGTGGCAAGGTTTTGGGGGGGGAATCAGGACTGAAGCTGAGCCCAAGGAAAAAGGAGGGGTGGGAGAAAGGTGGTTTTTAAGATTTTATTTTTCATTACCCTACTCTGATTTAATTGGTAATAAATTAAACTAATTATCCCAATTGAGGTCTGTTTTGCCCATGAGGGTAATTGGTGAGTGATCTTTCCCTGTCCTTACTGTGACCCACAAGCCTTTCTATTTATTTTCTCTCCCCTGTCCAGCTGAGGAGGGGAGTGATAGAGGGACTTTGGTGGGTACTTGGCATCCAGCCAGGGCAAACCCACCACAAGATGGAAGAGAGGTGCTACTGCAAGGAGAAAGAAATGGTTTCTGGTGACGGTAATGTGACCAAGCTCGTAACTTCCTGCAGAGAATGAAATGCATTCAAGCCACAGTGCTGCTCATCACAGTATCTATCAGTGCTAAAGGAGATTTCCAAGGCTCTGTGTCAGTACTGAGGCATTTTATACCCTTAAGAATACATTTCCCAAGAACTAGCAAATATCTCTGTGCATACCTACAGCACTCACTAGACTGTATTTAGTTCTTTATAATATTAAAATTATATATAGCAGCTATGGGCTCCAAAACATGGGCTGTTTCCCTGTTTTACTGTCGAATGTGCACATTCATCACTAAGGTTTAGCTGCTTCAGTTAAACCTTTTAAATGTAAATTATTTTCTGTTATAAAAAGCTGATTGTGGGAGTTTTAGTATTTCAAAGGTGGTAATTTATGTGACTCGAACAAAATAAAACATTCAACAGAAACAGAATTTTACTTGATCAGAAACACTTTTATGTTTCAGAATAGTTTTTTTTCGTAATTTCCTCCTGCAGCAGTGGCCTCCGTCTTTCAATTAGGTTGAAACAGAAGATCTTACATAAAACCATAATTTAACATCATTTGCATATGTGTCATTTCACAACTTCTTCACCTCTCATTTAACGTAATTTAAGGTGTCATGAACCAATGCCTGAAATCCCTTATGCAGCTGCTCAGCTGTTCACCCCTCAACAGTACACAGATATCTCTGGGACAATGGGGAAGCAGTACCAGCCTCCAAAAACCCCACCTTCTCCCTTGTTACCTCAAACCATTTCAATGGCATACCAGTGAGGGAGCTGAGAATCAAGAAAGCAGATTTTCAGCATATAGCATATGACTGCAGGTCATTTTCTTTGACTTACTTCCCTCACTCACTGTTGAATTTGGGATACAAAATGGTTTCATGAAAGCAGTCTCCTTGAAAATCAGACTTCATAGGGCACCTACAACATGACCCAAAAGGGACTGAAATCCCTGCAATGGTTGTGGGTTCAGGCCTGGCAGAGCACCATGGTAGCAGCACCGACACCTTTGAAGAGACAACAACCTGTACAAGCTAACATTCTCCCAGGCCACCAGTGCAAAAGTACTTTCATTCTTGCCTTCCCAAATAACTAGGATTTTTCTTACCATCTTTCACAAAATCCAGCCCTACTCCAGTTCTCTTTCTGCTCAAGCCAGTGACAACACTCTTACATACTTCACCTTAAGTCCTTCGTGATTTGGTGAAATCTGGGAAGCAGATGTGCTCATAATGGCAATGGACACATAACAGTATGTCCACAAACTTCACAATAAAATAAGATACATTCCCTTGCCTTTATTCACTGTGTAATATTTTGAAACCAGGTTAGAAAAGACACCAATGTTCCTGTCTCAAACTTTTTTTTAACTTCTCAAAGTACTTCTTTTGTGAGCCCTGGTGTGGGCTGTGCACCATTTGCACAGCTCCCACCTAAATGTGGTGAATGGCTGCAAGGCCATTTCTGACAAACACAGAAATGCATCTTCCATTGACTGTTTGCTAAAACAAGGACTCGATTGTTTTAACTTACCAATTTAATTACAGAAATGTATTATTGATTTAGTCTTTCTTCATATTCATGAGCTGGCCAGAGAGAAGAGTGAACTGTTCTGCTTAGTACACTTTCACCTTGATAAGCATGAATTACCCTCATTGGGAAAGAAGTTATTTCAAAATTGTTTAAATCCACAAAATCCTTTCAACAGGGAACTCTGGTGGATTTGTGATGCACGCTGGCGTTTGCCAGGAACCCAGCTGAAACCAGCAGACTTGCTGTCCTGGAGACCTTTCAACAGACAGTTTGTCCAAATGGACTTTGACTGTGACGAGCAGGGCCATATGGGCAGAAGGGTAGCAGAGGTGAACAGTCTGTGATTATGTCCCTAAGTCATTTAACCTTCAGAATTACAATTCCACACACTCTGCCACCCAACAGGAGGCTGTACAAGCAGGTGAAAAGATAGATGTCTATTCTTAATGACTGTTTAGGAGACTGCTGAGCTCTGGTCTGTGCCCATGTTGGTTCAGTTCATTAATGTAATTAACCAACAATCAATCTTTTTAAATTAGTTACACAAAAACAGCTACAGCCAGATCAACTGACATGAAAGTTAGGTCACGCTCCATTTCTGCATGATTTAACATCCACACTGGAACAGAATACAGGGCATGGAAGCATCAGAAACTGGAGCCAAATTCATTTGAAGCCCTACAACTTAATTAAAGTGTGCAAAACCTGTGCAGCTGGCTTGGTCTTATTTATATGGCTTTCCATGCTTGCACCTCAACACCTTGGCAATATAAAAACTGCTCAAAGAAAGAAAGAAAGGAAGAAAGAAAGAAAGAAAGAAAGAAGTTCTTCTAGGAAATATTTAGTAGTGAAGGAATTTAAATAAATTTAAACATTGTAACTTTATGCAGGGCTTGAAACTGTGCCCTAACAGCAGTCTCATGATTCAGCAGTGGCTGCTCATAGAATGAAATGAAAACAGAAGGAGCTGAGGTTGCTATGAGTGTCTTTTCCCTTTCCATGGACTAGGAAAAGACTAGCAGAGCAACCTGGGTTTTCACTGAACACAAAGGTTACCTGTGAGAGGTTACAGCACAGTTCCATCATCAGCCTGGAATGCTGATCTGCTGTCCTGGGATCAGAGCTGAGAGCCGCTTATAACTCAGGCTCACAACCTGCCTCCCTCTGTCTCTCTTCTCTGAGGGCGGGGAAAGGATTTGTTTAGCCTAAACCAGGTGCAATGTGTTCTCCAGGAGTGATTTCAAGGGGTTGCTAAGGTGATCAAATCCTGCCCTTACTCCCCTTCCAGCCCTGTGCTTCTGGGATGAGACGCAAACAGCAGCTCTGCAGAGTCTGGCTCAGACCAAACAGACCACATCGTACAGATGTGCCCTGTCTGCACCAGTCTGAGAGCTGGTCTTGGGAGAAGCTGCTCAGGCACCTCCAGATTGTGGCTCCACAAGGCTGAGGAAGGCTGTGGGGGAAGTGCTGCCCCCACATCACCAGCAGGTTAACGGGCGGCTCTGCCTGGTGGGCACAGAGCATCTGCGAGCTCGGTGTGGGTGCACTGTCGGCCTGGTTTGACACTAATAGACAATTTCTTTCCCAACCCTTTAAGCTGAACCTGAACTAAACTGCTTTCAATTTCCCCAGAAGGCCAAGTTTGCAACTTCGCCTTATGCTTGTCCATTAAGAGAGCATCTGGCTTCTTTTAATCCCTTGCACTAACTGAGTTGATCCGATTGCTTCCACTGGAGACATTGCAATGCAGATATTGCTGCTGAATGACTGCCATGAAACCGGGATCCTCCTCCTAAATCCACCGTGAAACAGATGGGCAAAGGCCCCCATGCAAAGCAGTGCTGCAGGAGAGCAGTGCCTGGGCTGGGAGTCTGGGAATGGCTGAGCACATGCCATGAAGTGCTGAGCGATTTCCTCAGCACCTTCCCGCAGTTCGGCAGATCAGCCACTGAAGGTTGCAGCATTAGACCCACAGATTCCCTTTAAATGAAGAGTGAAACACTCACCCAGTTTCCAGTTCTGTGAAATCAGGCGACTGGGCTGGTGCAGCAGAAAAGAAGGAGTGGGAATTGGGGCAGATGGGAAGGATGCCCGCTCAAGTTTCGTTTTAAAAGCTGGGTGTGAATTAGCACGACTGGAGGAAAAAAAAGAAACCAACTCTAGGAGACTGAGGAGGAATATACAACCTGTCACTTAACACTCCCCACCCTCTGCAGTTGTTTCTGCCAGAAAAGCACCAGAGCAGGTGCCTCCAGAAATGAAACTGAAGCAGACGTAAGTGAATTTAAAACTAATAACAGCAAGAAACTTTAATGAAACTCTCTCTGACTAGCTAGAGCAGTTTTTCTCATATAAGATTTTCTGGAGCTTTCATAACTCTGCACTCAGAAACCATCCTGAAAAGTTGCAGGCAGCATATTATCACTTTGTGCCTCTGTGTGAACACACATGCATCTTTCCTGCAGCATACCAATAACAGCAAAAAGAGAGGAGCTCACCTTGGCAAATTCCTTGTTCATTACCAGAGTGATCTCCCTTTTTTTGGTATATGCAATTCTATGTCATTTCTCTATGATATAAATACTGCTAACTGCAACTGGGCTGCTTCTGTAGCTGAAGGACCAGGTTACAGGAGCTGAGGGACTGGAGATCTTGCCCCAGGGGAAGCCCCCAGTTTGGTCTGGATCTGCCTCACTCCACGAGCTGAGCAGGCAGCCTGAGTTATCCGTGGTTTTAGTATCCAACATTGCTGCCAGAGTCAAAAGCAGGCTGCAATGCACCAGGAATACAAAATAGGGACCTAGAGGGCAGGCAAAACTTTCATAAATTCAGTTCATCTACCAACATCGAAAGAATTAGTAATCAGAGAATGAAAGCCTCAGAAGTGTTAACATTAATTCTACTCTGCTACAAACCACGTGGCTAACACCATGACACCTTACCATTTACTGAGGGAGAGCTATTTATTTATGTAACCTATAGCTCACATTTAAATAATTAGTCTGCCTGATAAATTTTAAAACTTGCAATCTGTGTACCACGTTTGCATAAGCACAGCATATTTAATGCAGGTACGATTGTTTAACACCTCCAGCATCACATTAAAGAGTTTCATATAATTAGCAGAGTTAGCCACTCCAAATTTCAGGCCACTTACACATTTAAAAAAAAAAAAAAGGTGCTAGTTGTACAGTGTGAAGCTGCTGCTCCAGAAATGGAGCCTGCACTCCTAACAAGGGATGTTCAGAGTATGTGCTGCCTAGGAATAAGCAAATGGGGTCAGCTAAGACTGGACTTGATCCAAAGTTCCCCTCAAACCTTCTGTTATCTCCAAGAGTCTGAAGCTCCCCAGATCAGTCTTTGGTTTCTTTTAGCTCACCAGGAGCAAAGGCCTGAATTTAAGAGGTGCCAACTGCTCATTCGTCTCTTCAGCACCAGGAGCTCAGTGCTCCCCTATAGCCAGAACACCGCCCACAGGACTGGGGAGCAGAGATGAGAGTTTTTAAATGAGGCCACGTTTCTAGAAGGTGAAGGGCAACGCTCCTGGGGGCCTATTCTGGATGCTGTAGTTCTGACTCTCCAATAACCAGCAGCAACAGGAATTACATAGGGATACAACTAACGAGCTCTACTTGCTCCCCAGCAGAATGGCCCCTGCTTCCAGGAGGTGCATCGGGGATGAGCTTGATCCTTGCTGCTATGATTTGGACATAGTCAAGTAAGCAAAGCCTCAGCTGTGTGAATCATACCATGGCAGTCTCTCGGCATCTCAGCAGATTAAGAATGCAATAAATACAAAACCTTGTAGCTCGGGCTGTAAACATAAAAATAAAACTGAATTTCAGCTTAAAAATTAATCAGTGGAGGAAGCTGAGGTGAGAGCTATGCTCTTAGAGGGTGGATGCCATTGGCATTCCTACTACATCAAAATCTGCTAAACAACATGAACGGAACTAGCCTGTATTTCAGAACTTAAGGTGTGCAAAGTAACAATTAGAGTGCAAGGTGATATTCTGAAAATCAAATCACAAATTCAGCCATTAGAAATGTTCACTTAAGAGCTTTCCTTTAGACAACTCATCTGAAAAAAAGGCCAAAATAAGTGTGTTTATTTTGATCTTTGGTAACTGTTGCTCTTAAGCCAGATCATCAAACATCTGAATTTACAGCCAAATTTCTAAACTCACTCTGCAACGTGCAGCAACTGACATCAACACGTCTTGTCAGATTTTCAAAGCACTTCAATGCTCAGTACACTTCAAAGAAATTAGCCACCTGCATTATTGCCAATCAGTTCTGAAAACCCTGTTTCATCTATGTTAAGCTCTCATGAAAACTTCTACCTATATGTCTTTTCCAAACGGTGTTTAGGCACTTCAGAAGCTATTCTTTGATTATGTTAGAGACACGTCAAGGCCCTTTTCACAGAGAATTATTTTCTAGTTCAATCTATCCAAAACTGTAAAGCAACTGGGATCAATCCCCATGCCTGTTTATCAAAAATCTTCTATCATCACAGGACGTTAATCTCAGAGAAGTAAAATGAAGACAAACTTAAAAATAGCACTATGCAGACTCCTACATTGGTACCTCAGTTGCCAGGAACATTTACCTCTATATCATACTGAACTCAGTCAAGCAAATAAACACCTCCTTGCTACTGCTGCAGAAAAGGAAAAAAGACCAATATATATTAAAAGAACCATGATAACTCTGGAAAAATAAGTTCTTATCGGGTGATAAGAATATATTCTCCAGGGAGAACTGCCACAAGCAACAGTGATTCTTAGCAGGAGGTGTGGGAAAGCACCACATGGTACTATCAGGGACATAAAATATTCTTATATTGGCTCAAGGAGAGCATAAGAAGATGGAGACGGGGATGAAATATTCCATATTCTTAGGCATGAGAAAGGAAGAAGTCCATATTTGCAAGTCCAAGGAAAGAAGACGCCTTTGGGGAAGCACCACACAAAACATAGCCTGGGATAAAAAGGACTTTCTTTCTCCAGAAAGAAAAAAACCCAACAAACTCCACTGAATTAAGTTACACCAAAATCCTCATCTGAACAGGCATTTTAAGGGGAAGTTTTTTCCCAACTTTTCTTAAGAACTTGAAAACAACTTAAAGAAATCCCCCCGCCTGTATTTCTATGAGGAAGCAAACTCTCCATTTTGTACTTCTCCGAGCAGAGAATCAGATCCCTGCCCACTCCACAAGAGGGAAAAGGTGGGGAGATACAGGACAGAAAGCACAGACAAAGCTTGTCTTTGTCTCTTAAAGGAGGTTGTTCCCCAGAGAAAAGGTACTGTCCTTCCAAGGAATGAGGACTCAGGGAGCCAGTGGGGTCTTGATGGGACTGCAGCAGGATAATGAGCAAGGCTGAGACCATCCAACCAGTGGCTGTGCAACTGTGTGGGGTTCAACACTGAGGAGCATTTCAATGCCAGGAATCATTTCTCACGTCGAATCAAAGCCAGAATAAATATAATGGAGTAGGCTGAGAAATCATCCTTTGTAATCTGCAGCTCACAAAAACCAGCCATCCAAAGGGGTATTCCAAAACAGCTCCTGAAGCTGTCATTGACAAAACCTCTGCATTTCTGAAATGCTAATCAGGGCAGAATTAGCTGATCAGGGAAACGCCAACTTAGATGAGGACAGGAGGCCGGCAGCAGATTACAGCCTGTAAAGGTTTAAATAGACTTGTTAACATCTGCTTAGGGTAAACTATAATTAAGAAATCTCCTTTCTTTGTTTGGGGGTTTGAGAGTTTTGTTTGTTTGGGGTTTTGTCTTTGCTAGTTTTCTGCCTTTCCAGTTCTGACAATGAATTTCGTATCAGGACCCTGGGGAAGCAGAGCAGACTTTCAGCATTCACAATCAGCAGAAGCAGAAGATCATGGCAATGGAAAGGCACTTTAGTCCCACAGTTGTTACATTCTTTCAGAAGCTTTTCACCTTATGAATACAAATCTCTAAAAACTCTCCTTGCTTGTGGATTTACTTTTTCGGGCACCTAAATCTGCACAAGTCACTGTTGCTCAGTTGTCCATACTTCTTCTGCTACCTCACTCAGCTAGAAAACCAGTTAGAGAAATCAATTCCTTTCATGTGTATAGGCAGTTAAAAGCAGGTGTACAAATTACACAACCCTAATTTGATCCCTTATTTCCTTCAAAAGTATGGAGTAAGTCAAAACTAATGAGTAGGGTAATAGCTTTCATGGCAACCAAATAAATTTCAAATGGAAGATTTAGAAAGGCAGATTTTTTTTGACCACCCTGACCAGAAGACATGTACTTGAGAACCAGAAAGCACATCTTGGAGGGATAGTGGCTGATGACAGAAAAACAGGCCACAGGTTCACCCAGACAATGTAAAATGAGCATTTGGTTTTGGTAGGTTAAGGTAGACCTTTCTAAGCAATTTTTTAGGGCCTACTTTGGCTTTAGACTGCTGAACATAATAGCTGCTTTTAGCACAAGGAGTGGGATAGATCTGTTTGTCAGGGAGCAACTTGATGGGAGAGTCGAGAGGACATTATAACATGAATATCTAAATGTAAATTCCAGCCTTTTCCTGGAGGAAAAGGAAAACAGAACAAAAGTTAAAAAGGCTACGAAAAAAACCATAAGATCCAGAGTAATACTACAGGACTCAGTGATTAAACTGGGCTGGCAAAAGCAAGGTATCTGCATCTAAATTTAGCTCCCTAAATGATTGGTTTGATTTTCTGAGGTGATGAATGCCTGCAGCTCCTGTCGACTTCAGGTGCCCAACGTTTGAAATGTTTGGCCTTTAGTCTTCAACTCGAACTAATTGAAGGATTTAACATTTCAAAGCTAAGGGGGTTTATCCAATCCAAAGTGCCATAAAGCTGCAGTTCCTAGGCATGAGAGATATGACACTCGAGCAACTTAAAGGCAAAGCAGGAGAAGAAAGATGATTATTCCCCAAAGTGCATACACTTGAAAGACAGGCTAATGAGTTCTCAAATGACATAATTTAATCCCAGTGCTTCTCAAATACAATGCTGGAGTTTTCCCATCCTCAGCCATTACAGAGTGCATATGGAAATTTTAACTGTACTTCTCCTGCCTTTTGAAATACAGAAAAAATGTGCCACTCAGTTAAGTTCCCCCTGAGCTGCATAATAGATCAAATTAGCCAACAACAACCCTGCACCACAGCTAGGTAGGAAAGCAAGCCAGAGGGATGCAGTCCTCCTAAAGAGCAGAGACACACTTTCAGAGCAATCCAAGACCCAACAAGCCTTGAAAAAAACCTGTAAAAGAGCACTGCCAGGGGTCATGACACGCTTAGAGAGGGGATACTGGTGCCAGTGATCCTACAGCGTATTAGGTCCTCAAGGTGCTCACACCAGGGATGAGCAGGTTTTCAAGAAAGCCTTGTAGGTTATTTAGCATCCAGTTCAACAGCTGCAGTGTGCACTAGGTGTTTTCATAACGGGGCTATTCCTAGGAGACTCTGTCTATCAGGATCCCCACTGGCTTTGAACCAGCTTTACTTTGGAAAATTAAATTTACATCGGTTTATATGATGATAAGTAATAAAGCATAGATGCTTAATTATCAGTTAAAACATTTAGTCAAAGGCAAGAACAGTGAAAATACTGTTTTAAGATAGGGGTGATAACATGCCAAGCTCAAGAGAGAGTTCCAGCAGCAGACTGAAGTTAAGTGAGGCTTTCTGCAATATGGTCCTTGCCCTATCTGGTAGAGACATTTGAGAAAGTACAGCAAATTATGCATAAAACTTGTTACAAGAAAAATGTTAAGGATAAACCCATGGATAAGGTAATCAAACAGCACTTCACAGAAGTGAACTCATCCTTGTCTCTGCCAAAATTTTATACTGGCTTGGAAAGTCACCTCGGCCAGAACATCTCACAGTTGGTCACCTTCTGGGCATCCACATGAAACACATTGGACTGGTCTGCAGAAATCCTGAGCAATGACAAGTTTAACTGTAGTCTCTAAGAGCCATGAGCTGAATCTGTCATTTAAGTCGCTAAGTATGCAAAAGAAATCAAGCTCTAAAGCTAAGTTGTCACCCAAAGAGAATGAGCATTACTTAAAGTATAAAATATATGTATTAATGCTTCAGAGACACTCAGAGACTCTGCTGAGAGGCTCTGTGTGAAAGCTCAGAGGACATTAATAACCTTGTATTCAGGGCAGAGTTTGGATGGCATCTGGAACTTCACACTGAACGATGCAGATAAAAATAAACACTTGATCTTGTCCACCCTGTGCACAGAATAAAGTAGCAGCTTGTGATCAGTTCTTTAAGACTGTATCACATTCATGTTCCAAATTAAACCTACACATGCAGCCTTAATTCTGCCTTTTCCTAATCCTTCAGAGTTTAATTTTACAGTTCTAACTTTCTTTAAACATAGTACTTTTTGCACATCGCTAATAATTCACCCATCTCTGGCAAGAATGATTTGCATCCAGTATACTAGCACAGAAAATCCTAATGGAATGATCCCATGAATCATAACATAGCATTACACTTAATTGCTATATTCATTAAATAAGAACATTGGATTTTTTTTAAATTAGAAAATTTGAGGTGCTATCAAGTAAGATTAAACTAATCAGATAAGATTTAACTGAATATGTAACTTATATAAATAACATTTTTTGCAGTGCTCAATTCTAGCTCAATTTTAATTTGATTTAGGACACCAATATCAAACTTTCAGCTTTCAGATTTGTTTCAGTTAATCTCATGCTAGCTTTAAGAACTTGAGTTTAATAATGATTGCATTGATATCACATTGATTTCTTTTCCTGTTACAGGTGGTGTTTTCTGAGCAACACCACTACTACTCCAAAGAAAACACAAAAGGTGGGCAGGATTTGTGGCAAAGGGGCCTGCTTATGCAATGTAGAGTGGAGGATTAACTTTGTAGAGATGTTTCTGAGGCATGTAATTGCAATTCTCACCGATGTGCAAAGTCGCTACAGGATGGAGGTCCTACGGTGACAGCAAGAGTAGGACAAGGGGGCTGCTGGTGCACATTTGTACAAAACAATCCTTGTGTTTCTTACCTCTCTTAAACAGAGCTAATAAACCTGTGCCATTAATAAACAAGCACCATTTCAACAACTCTGACAAGCTCTTGCTTCTCTTTTGTGAAAGTTCAACAGCTGCCTACCCTTCATGAACAACTGTTACGAAAATAAAAGGATGCAGAGACCTGCAACATGCTGTCACACAAACAGAACAAACAACTGGAAGTGCCCAGAAATGAGAACACAGAAGCAGGGTGTTTCCATTATCTAGTGGGTATTAAAAGCCATCTGCAGACTACAGAAATTAGACTGGAGTTAAATGGACAAACAGTGTAACTGAGTAACATTGGACCACCTGAGCAGCATGAAAATCAGCAGTATAAACTGAGCAGCCCATTTGGGCAAGATACAGAAAAACAGGGGGTCTTTTGCAAAGGGAATTGTAATAAGCCAAGTGTGAAGCAATCTGACTGAATCCCTTTTGTAGTTGCAGGCAGAGACACTTGACAGAGAACTTCAGAAGCATTAAACAAATGTTATCTCCAAGCCTGAAGAACCAAGAAGGCATCAAACAGCAACAAGAGTCACAACTGAAAACACTCTCAAGATCATCACCAGCACAATGGGGGCAGAACAGCACCATAAAGAGAAACAAATAGACAGCTTGCTAACTGAAGTAAAAGCTGTATAGTTTGTTTTATGCCGATTTAGATTTTTGTAATTCATATCAGAGAAAGGATGTGGCTTTTAGTAATGCCGAGCAACTGAAAGCAAGCTCAAGGACATATTCCTGCTAAACCTCCCTTGTTTACACACTCCTTGCAGGCACAGTCTGAACAGCAGCATACACAGTCAGGCCTACTATCTTTGTAATGCAAAAAGATACCCTTCTTTATTTCAGCACTTCCTAAGCTTTTCCATAGTGTTTAAATTGCATATTCAGATACAGACATTTGTAATTTCAGTAGATCCATCTGCACTTCTTAAGTACAATTACCCTGTGCTCTCCACTTTTGATCCAGCTATGCCATTCTTAAAAAGAAACAATCAAACAACCAACAAAACTCTAATATTTTTCAATTTTCATGCCAATTTTATGTATCATCAAAACATAAATGTAAAATCTGGACAAATCCAAAGATGTTAACACTTTCTTCACTGTTAGGATCCCCGCATTCCTGGCGTAGTATTAACAGACAGGTAGAGGGTATTTGAGGAAATCTGAATGCTGATTATGGTTTTTTTCTCTTTCCTAATATATGTAGCAACACAGCACCTCGTTAGCACACACTCTGTTACCATAGTTTATCAACACACTTACAGAAAAAAAGCCTTGGAAAATATTCCCAGACTAAAAGGGGGAAAATACCTCCTGTCAATCATAGAAGTGACAAAGCAGAGCCTCTCTCACTAGAAAACCCATCACTCTCCAGCTCTGGATCTGTCTACAGTCTTTTGAAGACAAACAGGGACTCACTGTTGGCATGTCCAGAGTGTGGGACCCAGCCCAGTCTCAGGGCTTTTGGACCAGTGCTGCCTTGCACCCCTGAGCTGCAAATTAGGCAGACTCACAGATCTTTTTTTTTTTTTTTCATTAACCCTGCATACCTTATTAGGAATTATTTCTTCCAACAAAATGGAAACACTTCTTGCATTCCTCCTCTAACAGGTGAAGCTTCTCTAGATAACAGTATGTGGAGGACACAGACAATAAAACTGTTTGGCAATCTCTCTGACCCACAGGGCTATCTTGTCACAGAAGAGATACATATACTTCAGATAAGAGTACACAGTAGGTCCTATTGATATTGAAGGTTTGATAACTCCCACAGAATAGAGCTGTCACTGAGGTGCTCCATACAACAGACCTGTATTTATGCCTCATATACAGAAATTTACTTCTGTGAGACAATTCAATAGAGCTCATTCAATAGGCCAGATGATTCCCTTACTGGTGGTTACACTGATTTTACTGCTTGAGAAGAAGCTATTAGCTAATGACAAGGATTTCCTCTGTAATCTTCCCTTCATCTTTGGGGGACAAAATTAACAGTGTTCCAAGTACTTCAGCATTGCCCAGCTCATTATTTCTGGTTGCAATTATTGTGTGCTTTGCTTAGGTTACTAGGAAGGCCCTGTATACACACTTTAGTTGGTATAAGAAATAAACCACTGAACAAAACCAAAAAAGTTTATCTTAACTCTTGTGTGGAGCTAACATTTATCCTCTTGTCTGAATTCTGGATAAGAATGTTATCTTGTTTGCTCTCTATTGCCATTCTTCTGTCTGTGCAAGTCTTCAAGGGCTGTATTTGCATAATCTGCATTGAAGTAGCAGGAATACTAAATCTGTTTTGTGCAATATGAAAACATTTACAACCTTTCCAACCTTTCCATGCGTTTTTTTTTTTTTTTTATACTGCTAACCTCACTGCAGGTATTTCACATTCTTTCATGGATAACTTGATGGTGGTGTTCTGTCTTACTAACATTCGGTTTAGACTACTCTTCCAGTTTATGCATAGGATTAAATTAAACAGAATAGTTTATTTAAAGGAGACCAAACTGCTGTTCATCCAGACCACTCTAAAACTGAATACTACCTAACTCGACAACAGGACAACCTGCAGAATAAAGCAGCACTTAGTGTTGCTGTGGTAGGGTGAAATCCAGACCTTTACACTGCAGGTTTATAATGTGACTACTTATGATCAATCCAAGCAAAATGAAAATATAAGTGCTTCATTTTCTAAGAAGTAAAACTAGCTTCACCACAATCACTGCGCAAGTAATTTGCCACTTGGTACATTCCATTCAGGTGTAGGTAGAAAGAACAAAATTACCCAGTCAAAGGTGGCAAAATGCAGTGCAGATTAAAAAGTCTGTAAAAGCAAAGGAGAAAGATAATTACAATCTTTCCAGCACAGAACCATTCTAATGTGTGCAGAACAGCTTTACCTAGTTTCAATCCACATATATTTTCATTTAAATACAGTCCTTTGCTAATTCTACCACTCTCTAAAGTTTACTGCAGGGAGCATGAAAAAGATGGTCTTTATGAACAGATGGTCTTTTCAAGGAAATGTAGTTACACTTAAATACAGACAAATGTAGTGCAGACTAATGGTCCTGTTAGAATACGAGTTCTGAAAAGGGAAAATATGGGACCACATAATATGCTAGCCCATAATTACAGCGGGTTTTTTCCCCTTCTGAAGACAAACTAATCACTAATGAAGCTTAATTAGCAGTAAACAGGTACCAGTGTACAGTCATTCATGCACAAACAGATGTCTATTGATTGTATTTGACTGAATACAAATGTGAGTAACTGTTGTTTAGGTATTATTAGTATAGGATGGGAAATTGTAACACAACAGCTACCTCCTGTACGACAA
The DNA here is from genome assembly GCF_003984885.1 of Neopelma chrysocephalum. Classification (NCBI taxonomy): domain Eukaryota; kingdom Metazoa; phylum Chordata; class Aves; order Passeriformes; family Pipridae; genus Neopelma; species Neopelma chrysocephalum. The sequence goes on from NW_020897809.1 coordinate 9,500,776, forward strand.
GTGAACAAATTCAGTCTGTCAAGCACAGCTGCATTCCTACTTTAAAGGATCAGCTTACACCTCAACACTTGGTAGCAACCTCTTGTGTCCAGCATGTTATCCACTGAGCCTAGTTAGATTAGACAGCAAAGGTGGAGAGATTTTACCAAACCAGAGTCCAAATGAGCAATATGCTTCTTTTTTTTTTAACCTTCTGAGACACATCTCCTGATATTTGCTGTTTTCCACATTTTTGCAGAGATCTTGCAATTTTTTGCATGCTGCCTGTGCCAGCTGTAATGCTGAGTCCAACATGGGAACAACTGGGACAGAAAAGACTTTTGGGGTTTGTTGTTTTGGGTTGTTGTTGTTTTGGTTTTTCTCTTCCATGTTCAACAGGGTTCATTTACCAAGTCCATCAGACCTAAGTCTGTGAAAGGCCAGCTCAACTTGAGGGGGCTGTATGTCCTTCACAGGAGTATTTGGGGAGTAAACACTGTTAGCTGGGGAACACAATCATACTAGGGCAAAGATACAAAGAAAACTTGAAATTGAGAAGAAATCCTAACCTTTAAACTATATTGCTTCTTGTGTGCACGTGTGTTTGTTTTCTTTGAAAGGCTCCTTGAGCTCACTGTCTGAAGTTTAGGGCAATGCCTTTCAATTCTCAACAGCCAGAATTCACTTTCAAGTCTACAAATACAATAAAATTAAATTATGGAAGATAAAGGTACTCTGAATTCTTATTTGTACTGATAGTTTCCTGTTAGGTATAACTTTTTTTGAAAAACATTTGACCCAAAGTATCACTCTTTTTTTTTTTCCCTCTAATGAGAATGGTGAACCTTTCACCTCCCAGAGAAAAGCCCTAAGGTCTTCCCTATGGGTCCATGGAAAAGAGCAAAGTTTTGTGAGTATTAACACTATTTTTCCCCTGCTGAGTTGGCAACTGGAGCAGCAACACAAACAGAATGCCACACTTGGCTGAGTGCAGCTGCAGGACTCCAGTTCATCCAAATGAAAAGTGAGCACAGCTTGGAGCTGCCCTGCCCAGGAAACCCAGAGCCTTGTTTGCAATGGCACAGATGCACCAGGGTCTAACTAAGGGTAACGAGGGTCCTTCTGACGTGATGGGTCTACCCCTACATATCAAGAGCTATTCCCACTCCTACAGTTATCCAGTGTCCCCAGCTGGGAGGCTCTCACAGTCACCAGGAGGCTCTAGAAGAGCAGTCAGTATTGCAGGAGTCCACGAGACTGATCTTGGCAGTGTATTTTGGTCTTCTCTAATGGGTTTTTCCAAGTGAAAGGCAGTGAATCTGGAAAGGATGACGAGATGCAGTGTATAGCACTGCACCAGGATTTTGGGGTATCAATTTATTTCAAGTTCTGCCTCAGGCTCCATCTTTAAATTTCAGCATGTCCCTTGTGTCCCAGTGTCCCTCCATAAGGCAAGGCAGCAATGCCTCCTTTGTCTGTCTAAGCTCAATTATAACTATAGTTACCTACAGTGCTTCCCAATAAAGGAGTGGAGCACTCAAAAGAACTGAGGCTGTGTCTGTGTGGCACATACAGTTATTTCAAATGCTGCTGCAATATTAATAAAATAATATTAATAATTTAATAATAAAGCAAGTTGTATTTGAAGACGTTAACAGAAATTTTAATAATGATCAGGTTTCCACTTATTATTTTTTCTGGCATTATAATGGCAAGTGAAACATTCATTTTAAAGTCACTTAGTGACTTTAAAAAAAGTGATTAATATATTGAATAAAGAAATGAAGACTATAAGGAATATACTGACAGATAATGTCACAGCTGAGAGGAAGCATTTCCCAAAACTAAATATTCTGTCATATAGCTATATCTTATTTCCATTTCTCCCCTTTTTTTGAAGTATAGAGACTCAGCTAAAGAATAGCAATGCTTCATTCTCTACAAAATCAGATGACTGAATATGCTCCAAACTGTCTTCTCTTCCCTTGGGCAGCAAGGATGATATGGCTGACCTTAAACCAGGACTCGGCAAAATAAAACATGAGAACTGTAACCAGAGGAATGGCAAATCCATTAAGATGAAGACAAAAGAACTGTAATATGTATTATAAAATAGGAAGGCTTATTTGATGCCAGTTGAAATACTCATTCCTCCTTTTTTGCTATGGCCAGTATTTCAATTGAAATCCTAAGTGACTGACCCAAAATTTGATCTTGCCTCTTGGGTACAGCAGTGAAAATCCAGAATAATTCCACAAAGGAACAGAATTAGTCAGGATTTACTGTGGTGTTTTTTAGGATGCACTGGCACCAGTCGTTCCTTTCTCTTTTAACTTCAGGGTTTAGTTTTAAAAAAGACAGAAAGGACTTCTCACAGCAGAGTCTATGCTCACACCGTGTCCCAACTGCCTAACAATCTTATTTCTCTCCCTCAAAAAAGCAACTTGAATCAGACAGATTGGCACAACAACATGCAGATACCACATCAGGGTTCCTATCTTGGGATGAAGTGGTGAACACACAGTCATTTGGGACTCTGCTACTGATTTCACACAGAGGTCACTCAGCTTCTCTGAAGTCTGAGTCAGGCGTGTCAGAAAACTTAAAATATAGCAGGTCTATCCATTTGATGGCTTTTGACTACAAACTTGTGAAAGTAGAAAAAGACCTCTTTAAAATGGTAAACTGCATGCCTGTCTACCACCCAGAATGCCTCAAGGAACATCCCTAAACAAATAACATTACTGCTTTGCTGAGCATGTCCTTCATGTCCTTCTGCCTTGTTTCAACCATAACATGAAAGGTCCTTCACGCAATAATGATCTTTTTTCTTTGCAACACAAATATGCTCAGTTACAACAAAATGAATTTTCCAAGCAAAGAACTAATTTGAAAAGTCTGTTTCTTCCTGCTGTAGTGGTAAATAACCCCCATGCTTCTATAACTAAGAAAAGTTTTGTGAAAATATGCATTTGTCCTGGCTTTATTTGTGTAGGTAGCAATACCCTAAGCACATAATCCTTCACCCTTTACTTCTGAGGCTGATCAGATATGAAATTTTCACTTGGTTCATTAGCCATAGTGGAGGATGAAAATAATAAAATACTGACTTACTTCAAATCCTCAAATGGGTCTTTGGCAATTATTTCTGTGGAGACAAGAATGAACTCTACAGCAGCTTTTAAGGAGATAACCAGCACTGGACTACTTCAGCTTGTGCAGTTACTGCTGGAAGTTTCATTGCAGAAGTCAGATAAGTGGACGTAGGCTGATGATAAACACTCAAAAAAAATATCCTTTCAGTGAAAAATAAACATATGCAACAATATCAATGTCTTGAAAGCTGTTCTAAGAGGAACTTAGTTTTTCTTTCCTTACTTTTTTTGGAAGTAAACACATAGAAAGTTGACAATGTCTTTAGAGTTTTCTTATTTCTAGCTAAAGAAACAGAACAGGACAAATAGATAGAGAATATTTAAGAGTCTCTAGTAACTTTCCATACATTTCCCCTTGGATTTGACTTTGATTCACAAATACCATCATTTGCACTGTTTCTGAAATAGGTGACATGCAGTAGTCCTGCACAATTTTAGGTTTACAGATTCGAGACACATTTGTAACTGATTCTGTAGCAGAGCCTCAGATCAAAGTGATGATTAAAATCTACGTTCTGGTGGGAGTTCAATCACTTCAAAGCCTATAGATAGCAACATTAGCATCCAGCCATGCATGGTTTTAAAAGAGTGTGTGGCTGGGATCAGAAGTCCCAGAGGGAAAAGAGGCAGTCTTTCTGTGGAAGCAGATAACACTCACAATACTCAAAGGTTTAAATTTCAGCTACTGTCAAACCCTTCTGGATAGTGAGGAGCCCTTTTGTGTTTATCTCAAGAAGAGCAGCAATTTTTATTTTTTTTTACTATTGCTAAAATAGTAACAACAGAATTTCCATATATGAGATTTAATGCACTGCTGTTACCACAGAAGCACAGTGCAATCTCTGCATCAGTTGCAAACAGACATCTGTTCTTTGAATCCCCCCAAAATTATTCTGAAATCATCGTTTTTTACTGAAATGTTAAGGAATGTTCCTACTGTATTCCTTTGTTGTCTCATTTAATAATACCTCTGCACATAAATGGTACTAACACAATCAGTTTACCTCTGCTTTTATTTATTATTCATGTTGTGGGAGCACATGGAAACCCCAGCCATGGGGCCTTGATCTTATTTGTACTTGCTGAACAAATACATCCTAAGAGACAAGTCACTGTCCTGGAGAAACATTTTATTTTCAGCCTAAACAGACAAGACAAGTCAGGGGGTGTGAGAGGAAACAAAAAGGTGAAATGGCTTGTCCACAGTCACACCACTAACCACGAGCTATTGAAGACAAGCAGCAAGTCACTGTGAAGTCCAGGAAAAGAAACCTGGTCAATGGGACTGCTGCAAAGAGCCAGCCTGGCCCCTGGAGCACAGGGCACTTTGATTCAGTGCCCCCTTCACAGACACTGCCCTGAGTGGTCTAACCTGGCACTTGTACAGTCCCTCAGATTTCAAAGGCTTCTGCTTTTTGAGAAGCTTCAGGTTTCAGGAGTTGCACGAAGCACATGCTGGTGCAGTTGTGGATCAGCAGCACAGGGTCACCCTGTGAGATGCTCAGCTCCTCCAGCTTTCATACGTGTCACATGGTACACATGTGGGATCCCTCTTGGGATCCCCCCCAGAGTTACTATGCTGCAACTTTGCCTGAACAGGCCAAAAATGCATTTATTCATGCCTGTCTCAGAGCCATAAGGAGCAATTACTGCTTATGGGGATTGAATGTGGAAGTCTGCAGTGATTAAAGAACATAGCATGGAGAACAGCTCACCTTCACCACTCAGGCTCATTAGGCTCATCTGTTCATGCAGAACAATGTTAATTCACCCTAAAAAGGATGGCAGGAGAGGTGAAAGGTTGCTACATGTCCCCAGAGCTTACATATGGCACTGATAAGCTACAAGAGACAAAAAAAATCCCTGAAAATGAGTGGAAGAGGGCCCCAGATCACAATGTGGCTGGAGGTGAAACATCTGTCACATCCAGCTTTCTACAGAAGCAGAAAGCTCATTTATTAACCAACTCTCCACCCAGAGATTTATATGCATAATAACATGAGCTAGGTGAATGATGTGGAACTTAATAGTTACAGCTAAAAAGGTAGGAAGACTTAGGAAACCCTCACCAAAGCCATAAGGCTGAAGTGTTGACTCCTGGTCTTCCCAGATTAGATCCCAGGCCTCTGTTCTGTATAAACACAGGTTGGCATCAACGTCCTGGGCAAATTGCAACTGAAGTAACAATGTCCCTCCTAATTTACACCCCACTCTCTCACCTTTTAACCAGCCATCAGTGTCTTTTTATCACGTTTTCGTGGGCTGCTTTTAAATGATAGCACTGCATTTTTCCAAAGATGTGGCTTTGTTTTCTGACAGATGGAATAATTTTAATATATCGTTTTACCTGCCTCACCGGGGAGCTCTGCAGCATAATTAAAACACAGGACAGATGAAAAGGTTTACAGCACAACTACATCATTGCAACATAATGTTCACTTGAGCATCACGTATACCCCCCTGTTTCCCCAGGATGCAGCAGACAGTGCAGTGCTCTCTGGATGCCAGGCTATTTGAGCTGTAACTGACTGCAGGGCAAAACAAATGCAGTAATTCTGCCCCATTACTGCTTGGCACCAGCTCAGCACCCGGACCTCTGTTGGACATTCCTCACCTAAAATAATACCTACATCAGAAAGATCTGTTCTGTGAGGAAGCAGATGAATCAGGTAAGGGGATTTCCTGGTGTCAGGTATGGGATAGAGGAGGAACAAATTCAGACACGTCACCAGCAGTTTATTAACACGTGCTACAGTAGCTGATCATACCCTCTTCATGGTGCTGGGAGGTTTGAAATTCAGAATTTAAACACAAACAACCAAATAAAACAACCCATACAAAGCTGTTTGGCTGATCTGTCAATCGTCTTCCAAATCCCAACCTGAAAGTTGTTTATAACCTTAGTATTAAAAGCTGTAACAGGAAATATAAAACAAACAAACAAACAAACAAACCCCACACTCACAACTCCAAACTAAAAACTGTTTGGAAAGAACCACAGTGATAACTCCAGAGATTAAATCAACATCAAAGAGCAGTAAGGAATGCGTCCAGAGGGCTAGTTATTGTAATTATTAGCTACAACAGGGCTTCATCCTGATGCACATGGGGTTGGCCATTATTGGTGAGAAATTGCTAGACTGAAAAAAGACACTAAAACCCAAATCCCTGGTGTGAGCCAGGCTGGCTGCACATATCACCACACTGCTCCCGTGGGATTTCTTAGTGAACTTTTCTCAGATTCTGTCTTTTGTCACTCGCTGGCCATGCTGTGCGTGGGATGAAGAAGCAGCAAGAAATGCTAGCAAGTTTCTGGATTGAGAGTGACCTTCTGAAGCTGCTGTGATAAACTCAGCCTTGCTGCTGCCAACCATGGGAGTTCCCAAGGGTACCACCAGCTGCAAATGGCAGAGAAAAATCACTGCCCCAGGATCTAAGGGACCATCCCAGAAAATGACACAACTATCCAGCTCCTACAACCTTCAAACATACAGAATAAAGTCCAATATTTTCATGTGGGCTTCAGTTTTCTGATGCTTTTTAATTTTCTTCATTTTTGCACAAGGAAAACATAAAACATGCAAAATATTAAACCGATAAACCAACCTATGGACAAATGTCTAGAGAATTTTGGAGTGAAAACTTCACTTCGTTTCCACAGCACTGAAAAAGCTTCAAAACACAGGACAGACAAGTGGAATGTGGCTTTTTTTTTTCCTCTGAACAAAGGAAACAACAGAAAGTTTTTAGCATTTTAATTTTTTTTAACTACCTTAGAATAGAAATTAGACATAAAGGGTCTGATGAAGCCAGCAAACCACCAGAAACCATATAACTTGGATAAAGCACATGTGAAAAAAGTGATTCAAATGGACAAAAGTAGATGACATTAACTCAAAAATCCATTAAGTAAGTAGACACAGATGAGCCACGAAGGCCTTACAGAGAGATGTTGTTATTGAGGTCAAAAAACACTTTACCTTGGCATGCATTAATAACCCATAGGGATTGTAGGTATCTGTTCAATAGTGTGAACTATCTGCAAGATCAGCAAAACCAAAAAAAGTTATTGATTACTCTATTATTAAAAATCAGTTGATGTGAAGTCCTCTGTGAATAGACAGCACACAGGACCAGAGATATACTCATGGCTGATCTTTTTAGTGGCAAGATGAAACAACAAATTGACCATTTAGACAAATCTCTCTTCTCACATTTGCCTTGGAAATATCAGTATTTTGTAAAAAATATCAATGAGTACCTTTCATTAGACAGCCTCCAGCAAAATAATTTATTTTACTGGAATTTTAAATGTCAGTATTGGTAATACAAAAATAAAAATAAAAAAACTGCGAAGTTCTGACGTATTATTATGACAAAGGGGCAATGTTAAAAACAAATAAATAGATTAAAAGCTCTCTGTAAGGCAATATCCAGAGGAGCAAAGTGAAAAGCTGGATTATTTCTGTATGTTAGCAAATGAAGTTATCTCTGTTGTCAAGTGAGTTTTTTGCCACTATTTTATTTTAAATAATTCATGCTCTTTTTTTGCTCCTTCTTTTACTAACAGGCTTATGTTTCCTGGTTTTATGTTTAGAAAAACAAAAAACATATTTTCTCCTGTAAAGCTAAAAACATTCTGGTGTGGTTGGTTTTCTGACAAGCATCATGACAGTTTCTCTACAAGAAGCCTTTGAGACAGTAGGGGAGAAATGCAACATTCAGGGACACATTCCTGTTCTGCTATCTACAAAAATCAGATCTCAGCAAACCTACACAGCAACAGGATATCTAATAAACCCTTCTGGCCATAAACATGGTTTATTGTAACATAAATATGATAATGTGAGGAGTTCCTGGCCCTTGTATTTCCAGCTGTCTTTTCCTAATAAACTCTCCTTCCTTGACTATATGGCTCTCCTTTAAATCCTGCCCTTCTTTTGCCAGTAAAAGTCAGCCTTCTCCTGGGTCACTTTCTACTTTTCAATCTTTCTCTCAGCACATCTTTAGAAAAACTTTCATTTTTCCTGTCATTTTTTCTCTGTTGGAACCGTGGCTCCTTCTCTTCCCAGGTAATCCCACCCATGCAGACCAGCTGTTCCCACTCTCCCAGAGGACAGACAGGTAAATGCATTCCTGCACTAAACACAACCCCTGCCTGCCTTGTTTGGTCAGGGCATTGTCCGAGATCACAGCAAATTCAATCTCCTCCACTTACATCTACCCTCAAAGTCCTGTAAAAATCTTCCCTTTGCCTGCTATTTTTAACATCCTACTTCTCTCTTTTCATCCCTGCATGATTTCACTCTCTCTTCTTGATTTCACCAAACATCAAAGTTCTTTCTCTCGTGAGAGACATCTCCATCACTTCCCTATCGCATCCTCTCTGCTGTCATATACTTTATTTTAGGATAAGACAACATTTGTTTAATTGCAAGCATGATTATAAGACTTCTGCTATGACAGAGGCAATGCCTGGCAATAATTTTGTTTTGCTTTTTAAGTAAAGCAAATGGATGTACTTATGCTTTTTAGTAAAGAATTAATTTCTGCCAACGTTTTCAAATGGGCAAAATTACATGAGCCAGGCATATAGAGAGCTCTGATAGGCAGAAGCTGAAATATCATCAATCTTCATCCACTGAATTTGTATTATGGAATATATTTATTCTGTGCATAGAGAATAACTCTGCATTACTTCCTTTACATATGACAGATGTTCATTCCTCATTCTTATTATACAGTATAACTTACTGGGAAATACCACACATTTTATTTAACAGCAGAATTTAACCCCATATTTTGCCCTCTAAAATGACAGTGTGGCTTTTATCCTCATTTATTCTAAAAATACCGTAATCCACTGCTCTCTGCCAGCTGAGGAGGGAGGTAACAGACAATCTGTTGCAGTCAGTTCTCTGTTAGACTTGCTGGGTGGTAACAGAGCTGTCACCTGGGAGCAGCTGCAATGTAAGCAAAACCACTCATCTCTTTACCTTCACCAGTTGTGTAGCAAAAAAAAAGTAGCATTGAACTGGTGCTGCCTGATGCCATACTTATCAGACATTATTTTAACATTTACCACTAAATTTGGTGGCATAAAACCTGACACTCTCCTGTCAGGTTCTCTCACTACTACCCTGTACAGCAGACTGAATAGTAGCCAACTCAGCAGATGAAACTGTATGTCACTGCACAAAAAACCCTGAATGCCTTAAATTGTGGTGGATTGACCCTGGCTGAATGCCAGGTACCCACCAAAGTTTCTCCCTCCTCCTCCTCAGTTCGACAGGGGAGTGAAAATACATGAAAAGGCTCCTGGGTTGAGATAAGGATGGGGAGAGATCACTCACCAATTACTGTCATGGGCAAAACACACCCAACTTGGGGAAATTATTTTCATTTATTACCACTCAAATCAGAGTAGAATAATGAGAAATAAAACTAAATCCTAAAAGACCTTCCCCCCCACCCCTCCCTTTCTTCCCAGGCTCAACTTCATTCCCCATTGCTCTACCTTCTCCCCGCCACTGGCGCATAGGGCAGGGAATGGGGGCTGAGGTCAGTTCATCACACGTGTTCTCTGCTGCTCCTTCCTCCAAGGACTCCTCACACTCTGTCCCTGCTCCAGCATGGCTTCCTTCCACAGGGTGCAGTCCTTCAGGAACACACTGCTCCAGTGAGAGTCCCTCAGAGGCACTGCCACTGTTGCTGATGGGCTCAGCTTTGGAGGGTCTGTCCTGGAGCTGGCATTGGCTCCACTGGACACAGGGGAAGCTTCTGGCAGCTTCTCACAGAAGCTACCCCTGTAGCCCCCCTATCACCCCCAAGTACCAAAACCTTGCCACACAAACCCAGTACTATTAATCAAGCCATTAAGTGATTTTCAAGAGATACAAGACAAACAGAACAAGGAACGTGTTGCGATAAGAATTCTCCTTTTGATCAGCTTCCCCTTTTTATCTGAGATACAGCAAACAGGCAGCTCTGACTTCTATCACCTTGAACACTTTTGGGCTACAGGAGAAAGACGAGGAGGATCAGTTAAGCACTGTAACCCATACCATGCCTCTCCTAAATCATTTTTACAGAGATGAGCACATGCAAATCCAGCAGAGATTTTGCCTTGCCATGTGTTGGGCTGTGGACTGTAGACAGCAGCCTAATTGAATTTTGCTGTGAGTATGTGCAAGCACTTTCCGTGTACCTCTTGCTTAGGGTGCTAAACTTAAGCATCATTAAATTGACATAAATGCTATAGACTTCAAATAGCAAGATAAGCATTAGACCTGGAACAAAAGTTTTAGGCTATCTTGTGTGGACCCCTACCCCTCCAGGACTGCTTCCTGTGATAGGTGCTGAAATTCTGTTTAATCTGCTCCTGTTGTACCTTTTTTCACTCTTGAATAACATCACTGATTATCACCTTGTTAACATTCAAACAAAACAATATCCAAGGCCAATATTTAGTCATTAGCAGCACCCTGTCCCAAGACAACACCCTGTTTGGAGACATTTGTTAACCTTAACCTTGGTATTCAGTTTTTAATTAACAAAGAAAGCTTAATATGTGATTTTTTTTTTTCATCCATCTGGCACTAAAATTGCTGACTTGCTTCTGTTGTATTTTCAGGAAGAGTTTGGGGCTATTAGAAGAAAATTACAATATATTTCTCTGTGGCTCACTTGCCTATTTCAAAGGTGAAGGGCGTTTGGAATTGAGAAAATAAGTCCTAGAGAAGATACTAACTATACTCATATTTTTATGTATTCTTTCTACTGGCAGTAAAAAAGCCTTTTATTTGCCTTTTCGTAAGTTTTCTCTGTTCTATATGAGGTCTCCGCATTTTTCCTCCACCAGACCTTAACACAAAAGGGAAGAAAAACCAAACCAAACCAAAAAGCTGCCATTAATGCCTTGTCCATAGTTTGACGAAGGCCCAACATCTCTGTTCCAATTTAAAGACCTTCTTGTGTGAGATGACTTAAAAGTGAAATATTTTTATATTGCAATCTAGCACTTGTTCTCCTCAGTGATTCCTTTATCCTCTTGGGGGTATCTTCAAGGATTGTATACTGAGTTTTTAAATGAAACTTTCTGAGTCTTTTCCTTCTGATACTTTCAAACTTGTCGCTGAAGGAAATGTTTGTGAGCTCTGCAGAGTCTTCTGTACAACTACACCAGGTACCACATTATAAAGAAATTCAAAGAAACTAGCAATAACTTTGTTTCTAACTGAAAACAGAGATGAGAGAACATATAAGGAGCATGTTAGGAACTGCTCTTTTTCTGACTTAGTTTCACTGGATATCCCAGTGGAAATATAATATGGAACATATGTTCATAAATAAAGTGAACATCTGATTAATTCTGTTTCTATGCTTTTAATTGATCCATTTCTTGATACATAATGCACAAATTACCATATCTAGGTTGCACTGAAAAGCCCACATGAAACCCTAGAATATGCAGTGGAAGAGACTTTGGGGAATTTTTAGCACAAGGTGAGCTTTAAGTAAGTTTATTTCCACGCCCACCCCTCCCTTTCTGAAAGGCATCCAGCACACCCCACTTTAACGAGGGCTCTCTGAAAGGCACCACCCTGTGACCCCCTTCACTCCAAAAGTAGCACCACCCATCCAGACCAGCCAAGTAATCCATCAGGGCCAACCTTGCTGTGGGACTGGCAATTGCCAGATGCTGCAACAGAAGCTGAATATCTCTTAATAGCACATCTAATTATCCATATTATCCAGGGGAGAACAGAAGAGCTCTTTATATCTCCACATGGCAATCAATAGCCACAGAGCTTGAGGATATAATCTCTGACTTAATTGTAATTTGTAACTTGTGCCACCCCGTGTCATTCTTCAAAGAGAAGTTACCCAACACGAGGCACAAACTTCCGAGTTTGTTACTGCAGCCACTGACAACATCAGGGTTTTCCTTCCCTGGCAGTAATGGGTGTGTCTGCACAGCTATCATTGCAGTCTATCAAATGCTGAGTGCTAATTGTCTTCCCTCCACACCCATTTCCTACAGCTCCTTCTATAAGAGAAATCAGAGAAAGATAGAAAATACAGTTTCAGCTCAAGGAGGTTTTCTTTTTCTAGATATGTTTCTTCCATTTAAATTCCTGTGTAAAGGAACGAACACACAAACATATGAACTCCAAAGCTGTCAAGAAAACTCCAATACTTCTAGGATGTCCTTGAGTGTCAGGGAATTTTTCACAAAGATCAGTTTCTCTAATGAGAATTTTCACGTCTATGTTGGCCCCCAATACACTGTGCTTATTTAAGTAACCCAGAATTAATTCTATCAATTATTTACAAACCAAATCAGTAAATTTTGGAAGAACGTGAAAGCAAGAATCTTTGTCTTTAAGCCTAAAAGGCTAAAGGGAAAAGGCTACATATCTAGGCCTGCTCCAGAGTTTGCTGTAACCTAATGAAAAAAGGACACAAACTGATGCAGCTTATTCCCCAGGAAACAGGAATTGGAATTTACATTCATTTAATCTGAACACATCAAAAGAAACATCTGAAAGCAGAATGATGTTCTACAGTTCATATGGCAATTACTACAGGGTCATGTTGTCCATTACTGTGGCTCCTCTACTGCACTGTATGTTTTCATTGCTTACTAATTACAGGAATGCAGAATCAATTAAGAGAAAATAATGAAAGGGAATATATAATTTCCATAAATAAAAAGAGCCACTTTCTTTAGAAACATTATATAAGCAAATGAAGGAAATCAGCTTTAATTTAACAGATGGCAATCCATTTGAGGACACTGCTCACCACTAACCCATACTTCCTAATTAAAGAAGTTTGTCACTGTGAACCTTTACTTATTACTGTGTTATGATCTTTCCTGCCTAATCTGCTATGAAGGGCTAATTAATAATAACCCACACTAGCCAATGCAGATAGACTAAAGTGAAATGGGAATTAGATATACATTATCTGGAAATAATGCTCACTCTCTGAAAAAAAGCTAAAGAACTTTATTGACCTAACTCGTTTAACAAATGACACTTAAGTAGTTCATTGACAAGCCAGAACAATGGCAGGACTGAAAGCCTATTAAGTAATTTTTTTTCTAACAGACATCACACTGCATTGGCTGTAAATTTCTGGTGTAATTAATTAATTAAGACTTAAATATTTCAGTGATTAATTTCTATTAAAAATTCATAAAATATAATGACGCTTAGGGAAAGAGATTAAGGTTACTAACATTTATTGACTGGGCTATAAAAAAAAATCTATTTAGAAAAAACCCTCTCCTAGTTCAGCCTTAGAACAACAAAGGCATTTATTGCAAACACTGTAAAAACAAAGTGCTGATATTGCTCTTACTTTTGGTGCATTTCCATTTTTCATTTGAGGACTGCTTTTAGCAGATGTTATTTATGGACACATATTCAACTCAACTTGATGCACACAAAATTTCCAAGTTGCATCGTCCCAGGCCTACAAACATCTGGCTTAAAATAGTGGTGCACCTTGCCCAGATACCTCAGCTCCCTCTCCTTTGTTCCCTGCTGAGCTCTTGCCCAATCCAACCCATCTTGCAGACAAGATCACGACAGCCTTTCCCACCGCAGCTCAACCCCGTGCTCCTCTTCATTGCATCCTGAGCCACCTCCCTTCCCAGCCTCACACTTCATGTCCTGTCTGCCTCCCAGTACAAATTATGCTCTGTTTGCAACAAATGAGCAAGTCCTCTTTTATTTTTTTGGCTTTACCATCTTGGAGCAAACGACTCAGCTCAGCCTGCCCGCTAGAAACAAAGATGCTTTGCGTTTATCCCTCTTCCCCACTAAAGTCCCGGTCACACACCAAGGGACATGAATACCAGCGCCAAGAAGCAGAAAAGCCATGAGGCACACAGTGCCTACACTTATAAAATTTCCCTCCCATCTGCAAGAGATACTGGCAGTTTTTAAAACCAGCAGGGGACACCAGATTACCCACACTGACCTCTGTTTTACGGCACATTAGATTTCTCCCAATTACCATTCCACTGAGATCTGCAGGTTTAGGCCAACCAGCTGACTTCGCAAGAACAGGGCTAACCTCTTCCATCCCACAGGAAGTAATAACAAGGAAAAGAAACTTAGAGGAAAATCAAAAGAAAATAATTTCCTGGCATTCTAGCCTCAGCTGTTATCAATGCATATTGCATTTCACTTCATCTTCTATATAACTCTTAGCATATTCAGCACCTCTGATGGAAATCAGCATGGTAGAATGACAACAAACATACCCAGGGCTCTTCAACCCTCTTGGCTGTATCATTTCTATTTATCTGTTGTCTGCATAAATCCTTTTATTATAAACTCTTTCTTGAGGCAAAACATTAATGAGAGATATTGCAAACTCAAAGCTCAAGTTTTCTGCAAGCTCAATAGAATTTATAATCATTGCAAATGCTTTTTATATAAAAAGCTAATATTTTTAATCTTTTTTCTTTTTTGAATTAAAAGCCTCTTTCATATTTGATGTATTAACTGCATTAGCATTTGTTCTCCACAAATATCAAATATTGGTGATAATTATTTGCATGTTAATGCTTATTAGTTCACATCACTGGATGTGAACAATAAACAGAAAAAAAATTAAAGTGCAAAGCACTTCACATTCTATATTTCTGGAGAAGGATAGGAAGCTGTAATTACCAGTGACTGCAGCCAAGTCTGTAATAATCAGAGAGAAATCTAAGGTGAAACTTCTATGAAAACCGTAATGTGGTTCAACATAAGTTAGAGGGTTAAATTAGTTTATTAATGTTGGCTAGAAAACAGAATAAATTTAGTTTCTTTACATTTGGTCAGGTACAGCATTTTGAGTAATGTAAGCAGTTAAATAACCTTATCCCTGTAGCCCTCCTTAATTCTCTCAATAAAATTCACCTGTTTTTTTGTTTGGTTGGTTTTGCTTGATTGTTTTAAGAGAAAAAAGATTATTTGGGGTGGAATTAGAGACCTGGTAAATACAGGAGAACCTTGCTCAGCTTGTTCTTTGGCGTCATTGTCCCTCCCTGTGCTTTTCTCTCAGTTTTGCTCCTCGGGGATGTTCTCTCTCTTCTCACAGATCACTGCAGGGCTCCCTCCTCCTCTTTGAAGCCCAGAAGCTCCCCACCCTGCTGCCCATTGCCTGGCAGGCTGCTGGCCAAGGAGGGAGAGATGTCCAGAATGACTCCCAGCAGCAGGAGGAGTAGGATCAAGCCAGGCTCTCTCACCACTCTGTCACCTCTCATTTGCAGTGAAATTATCAGTCCTTTGGGACAAAGCCTGTGTCTTTGTGCACAGCCTCAGACAAGGGAGGCTGGCTCCAGGTCCCACAGCATTTTGGGGAGCAGCTGGTGCAGGGGAACAGATCACCCCACGTCCACTCCACAGTGACACCACGCCAGCTGCCAGGGCCGGTGTTTGTTCTTCCTGGGAAAGGGTAATCTCTGCTTAGGATAAAAGGGATTTATCCCCTGCTGATTGTTTAAATAAAAACTGCCATGAGACACTGAACATACACTTGGATTGCAACCAGTGTGGTTCAGATTCCAGTTCTTGAGGGCACTTAAAAGTCTCTTAGCACAGTCCTAGTCAATGCAGCTCTTGGGTCTGATGTAGGACTGACCCTAATGCAATCCTGGCCCCAAGGCAGGAGTGCCAGCCAAGCAGGCACAGCAACACCTACGCTGTGACAAGATAACCTCTTCTTTCCTTGTGAAAACTGAGTTTAATTGCAGTTTCATTCATGATAATGACCTACATAATTTTCAATAATTGGATACAATTTATCTTTTCTTAATTAAAAAAATGGAAATTAGCAAAGAGATAGGATACTGGAAAATGCTTCATTTGAAACCGCTTCATTAATTATCAGGATGTCTAAACACCATTTTGTGAACTGCACTTACAGAACAAGAATCCAACCAATAATTTTTTTCATTATTCTGTTGAGTTTACTGTAATTCTCTAATTAAAAAACAGCACCTACTTCTAGGTGGTATCTGTTTTATTTGGGT
This sequence comes from Neopelma chrysocephalum, assembly GCF_003984885.1. Classification (NCBI taxonomy): domain Eukaryota; kingdom Metazoa; phylum Chordata; class Aves; order Passeriformes; family Pipridae; genus Neopelma; species Neopelma chrysocephalum. The sequence goes on from NW_020897809.1 coordinate 9,516,949, forward strand.
ACCATCAGCTTCACTGCTGAAGTGTGTGATAAACCCAAATATACTTTCTTGAGCAGGTAGCACAACTACCAATATAAATGTGAATGTACACTCTGAATTCATTAAATGAAGGTGCTTAGGATTTACGGACATTATTATAAATTGCTCGGATCTTCCCAGAATTTTTAGAGGGCTTTGTATCAACCACAGAAATCTTTAAATCCTTATTTTAAAATTAATTATTATAAATCACATCATGTTCCTCATAACAAGCTCTGACATCAGCATTTGACAGATGAAACAAAACAAGCTGGGCTTGCAGAAGATGGGTATCCCTGTTATATGCTTGCAGATGACAACAACTAATAAAACTCAGTGGAACACACTATATTTACCAAGTCTCATTTTACATTTGTCAAGTTACTAAATTACTTTGATATATCTCCAGTTTATGTTCTGTTACTGAAGAATAACTACACAACAGATGGCAGTGTGTTTGCATAACAATTTTTTGGGGCAAGTCAATCTACAAGGTAGTTATAGGGATTGATATTTACTAGTGAACATGGTGGGGTTTTTTGGCACTATCAATCAGACAGTGAACACAGTCATTTCTATATTGCAAAGAAGAGGTTTAGTGAATATATAAAATTATGAACAATTCTTTAAAGAGCAAAACTGTAGTAACAACTACTAAGAGTAGAGCCAGTAGACGGAAAATTATACTTCTAGATAAAATAATTTTTCAAAGAGGGACTTCAAACCTTTGAATCCACAAAAAATATTAACAAAGAAGGCTATAAAATCATACTGGAATTCATTTGGTATTTAAATGAACATCTATAGCTGCATCTATGACAAACTTCAGCAATAAACAATAATTACAGACTATGTCATGTCAAGTGAAAATAATATCTTGCAAATAAAGTAATTATTATAAAGGAAAACTATGCTGCTCTGAGAGCCCTGTTGTTTATTTATTAAAAAACAAAAAACCAAATCCTAAACAAAACTCCAAATCCTTGATTCCTGTAATGCAGCCAAAGATATTTGAATGAAAAGTTACTTTTTCCCCTTACCCTGCAGGCTGAATCAAACTTCTCAGTCTAACAGGAATAACTTTGGTTGCCTTACATCAGCCCCCACTTTGCAATGCTACGCAACGTGATGGCACTGATTAATACATCTGAACTGTTTGATCCTGGGTTAAGATGAAATGATTGAAAATTAGTCAACCTCTGGCTTCAATTTCCAGTGCCACCCTGGTGCTGTTGCCTGGCCCTGGACAAGTAACTTCAACAATTTGCATGTCAGCAGTGAGGACAGAGATTCATTCTCTGAGACCTAAAAATATAAAGCATTATATCAAAGTGAGGCAGGGTTGTTACTTATAGCTGATATACATTGTAAGTGGTTCTTTCTATTTTGTGTGGTTGTACGAACTGAGAAGTGACATTCCAATTGATTTCCAGCCAAGGAGACAGCTAATATCAATGACTTGGTGTCAAAGCATTGAAATGAAATAATAACGAAAGAGTTAACAAAACACTCTTAGTGTATGTTCTTCCAGGGAACAATATGAAGACAAAGTTCTGATTAATTAGTGCATTTTTAAAAAAAAAAATCTATTTTGGCATCCCACTGCAGTGTATAACTGCCACTGGGGAAAGCAGGGAACAGCTGTTTTCCATGAGAAATTCTAGCTCGTCTCTGTGGGTGAGTATTTCTGTTTGTGATGTGCCCTGCTTAGTGCCAGACCACTAACTTTTAGTAATGCAGCCCCTGTCTTTGAGGCACAAAAAGGGTGAAGTGGTGTAATAATCTGGAGGTTGAAAATTCACTGCTTGATGCCTCCTGTAGTAAATTTGACCCTGGAATATTAAGGGGTGTTAAATAAATTGGACAAAGAGGTGTTTGGGGAGTAAAAGTGCCAGACACACTGCCATGAATGAGCAATTAGATGTTCACGAACCAGCTTATCGCAAATTACATGCCTACAATATCTATTACTGTAATGACCTTGAGAGTTGCCTCATATTCTCCCTTAACCTAATGAGCATGCTGTGTATAATCAATTACGTCTGCAATTAAAATTATAATTTGTCTAACAAACTCCTCTTAGCTTTCAGACATTTTTTTAACTAAGTCTGTTATTTACTGGTAGAAGATAAATATTAATTTTCTGTTGTGTTCTAATTTTTTATACTTACTCTGGCTAATTTATTAAATCATATTACCTCTCTCCATTATTTTTTAAGTTTTCAGCAGTATTTAGTAAAGTTCAGTCCTGAATGTCATGGGATAATTATAATGTTTAACAGCAATTTATCAATTCCCAATAGGGTTTGCAACCTGTCATTGCCGGCCTATTGAAATGTGTTTGCGTGTTTCACTGAACGGTTACTGCAAATATTCACTGAACAGTTACTGCAAATATTCTGCCTTTCACTTCCATACACAGATTTCATGTTTTACTAAAGTGACCAGAAGATATTCTGCTGAACAGAGCTGACATCTGTTTGCCAGCCCAGACCTCCTGAGGTCAAGTCAACCCGACGTAAGCAAAACACAGCCCTGACCATTAAGGAACAGGATGTCATTCATTGCAATCTGCTGTTAATTACAGAGTCACTGAGGCAGGCAACTACAAAACAACTTTTTTGCTTATGTATCCAGGTGTTCAACCAACAGTTAGAAAGATTCATACGGAAATTCAACATGTTAATCAGAAGAAAAGAGAAAGAACTGGAAGAGGGGTTTAAAAAAATGGGTCCATGCATTTTATGTAACAAACAAGTAAAGGAAACCCTTCCGGTTCTCAAGAACGGATAACACTGGCTTTTCTAATGCACAGCTGGTTCAAAGTCCCCAGAGTGCTGAGCCCCTGTGCTGAGCTCCAAGAGTTTTGAGTGAAGCCATGTATCCCTAAAGGGCCATTCCTCTCAGCCAGGGCCACCACCGGCATGCAGCCATCGCCGTGAGGGCAGCCAGTGTCCTGCCTCTGCTCCACAAAGGCAGCAGCTTGGCTTCAGGCATGGGAAGGCCAGGATGTGCAACTGCAAGCAAAAGTCTTCAGAGATGGTCTGCCAAATAAAGCCAACCTGAAACAGAGCTCTGCCCAAGGCCCTGTGCTCTCCTAAGCCCTTTCCCAAGCCCAGCTGCAGCAAGACAGCTCAGCGACAGCGCATCCCCCGCGACGGCACGACAGCGACGCACACACGCAGGTACTTTCAGTGCTACCCTCAACACAACAAGCAACGTGTCTCCCCACTCCAGTCTGCTGCCAGGCAAGCCCACCAAATGCAAGCAAAACAAATCCCAAAAGCCAATGAATGAGATGCCATTGCTCATCCTAAAATCTGCTGTTAATTATAGAGCCAACCACGAAGGCAGCACCTGAGCCCCAGGTGCTGTCGGGGCGTTGCTGCGGCACCGCGCTGCACTGAGGAATCACATCCAAGGAGTTTTCTCACCCAGGACAGCAGTGTTTTGGCACACAGCATTTTTTATGCAGAAGGGAATCAGCTGAAAGACTCATTTCCTGCTCCCATGATCTGCTCTTAAAACTCCCAATTAAGTGAAAGTATGTCAAGCTAAAGAGCTTTATTTGCTTACTTTCCTTCTCCAATGCAGCTTTTCTCCGGACTTGCACACGCTTAATGCTATGAAATATTGAGTCTACCTCAGAAATGAGGAATGATGAAGCTGTTATTTATACAAAATGAATTAAATTTCCCACAGAAATGAGTTTTGTATCCTCTGGATTTTGGATCTTTGTAATGTACTACACCTGGATGGGCTCTGAAGGATGACTGACTGCTGTGGAACACAGCTAAAAGCATAGGAAATGGGGGAAAAAAGGTCCCTAAAGGTACAGAAATACCGTGAGTCACTTCACTCAATATGCAAGAGATAATGAATAAACTACCCTATATTTTGTATTTATTTTTGTCAACAAAATCTAATCAAAGTTCATTTTTTTTAGAAACTCAATAGTTACACTAAATTAGATTACATAGAAAATTAAATCATAAATCCATGTAACTAGACCCTGTCTCTGTCTCTGTTGCTCCAAAACACAACTTTCCTCTCTTGAGCACCTCATTTAATTCTAAGAGGCTGAGCTTCCAAACTAGTTATGGATTTGATCATTTAATAACATGAAACAAGTAATTGCGTGGGGAAAAATTTATTATTTAATTAGTCCTTACTGGTAATCAATAGCAATCTATTAACTCATTAATTTGCATATCTCTTGTTTTTATGTGTGCCCACAAGTTCTACTAGATTTTTTTTAATTTATGAACTTTCTACCTTCACTATGCAAAAGGAGGTGCTTGAACTGTATATATTAAGTAGAACAAATAACTGAGCAGCAGGAATACATGTCTGCCCTATAGAACTGACTGCAGGACAAGATTTAATACTGAAAACAAGGAAGAGAAATAAAACAACAGGGCCTATTCTCCCCAGGATCCATGCATAATTCTCATTAATGTTAATGAAAGATACTAAATGGATATGCACTGAGGGGAGTTTATTAGGACCTAATAAATTCTGGTATTTTTTCTTTTTTTTTTTTTTTTTACTTGATAGTTATTATAACTGAACTTCTTCAGGTGAAGTGAAAGATATTCAAATAAAAAAAAACATTACCTCAAATTATGCTTCACAGGTTATTTTCTCAAAATGCTTTTCACATTCAGAATTACTAGAGTTACACATATGACTAATAATGGCAGGCTTAAATTATAAACTATATGAAATCAAAAGGTTACTTACAACAGTAGTGTCAAAAATGTTTCTACAGAAGTGGCAAAGCTCCACTGATTTAGTTCACTTGTTTTCACAGGTGAAGTGAACCATTTATACCAGAGAATAATCTTGCCCCACCAAGGTTGTTCTACTTACAGTAGACAGTTTATGGATTCATATTCTGCTGGATTATAATTCTGAATGTAACTCAAAGTGGCCTCACCATAAGATCATAATCGAAAGAATGGCATTTGTTGAGTGCAGAAATTACTTATTTGCAGAAAAAAAAGAGCATTCATTAAATACAGTGTGAACTGACCCACTCCTCAATCTGGGCAGACTGACCACTCCCTAGTGATAACTCCTTTCCAGATAAGGTGTGTTGGAATGCCAGGTGAAAAATTATCACAGTATTATTGTCTTTTCTATACCTTTTCAATGGAGAATTAGTAAAACTCATTCACAAATCTATTAAAAATAAAAACAAAAAAAAAGGTGCTACCTCTGGCCATTATCTCTATTTCAAATACTAAAAACTATAATTGAAATCAGAGAAATTCAACAACCATGGAATTAAATAGAGGAATTATTCAGCATTTCAGATTTTAACATCTTTACAAGTAAGATCAAGACAATCATTCACATGAACACTCTCCATCTGGCCTAGTTTATTATTCTTTCAGCTTCTCACTGAGAGAATTCAGATCAGTGATGCCAGGCAGACAACATGAAATGAAGATTTTATGGTAGCAATGAAGGTGGTAACTCACAAAAAGTATAAATGGAAAAGAAAAGAAAAGAAAAAGGTTTGGGTTTTCAGAGATAATAACATAGGAGATTACCAGAGGAGAAACCACTTTTCTCTTCCCAACACCTGAGCAATCTAGCAACCACAGGATGTGTTTCCAATCTTCTGCCTTTACCACAGGCTATAGCTTTCCCCTGCTCCTGGTTGCAGAGCCTTGCTCTGAAGTGCTACGGGGAAGGATTTATGTAGAGGAGAAGTGGCGTGGACACACCACACTTAGGGCTGGTCCTTGTGTACAGGTACGGGCAGAAACAAATGAGTTCTGTTTCCACCTCATTCTCAGTCCAGAAGATGCAGCCTCTTAGCCCAGAGCCAGCCCATGCTTAACAAACCCAGCCTGTTTGCAGCTGCCCACAGAGAAATCACCCTCTTGGGTTCCATCCCTGACTCAAAGGTAACCAATTGCTCAGAGTTCTCCCACCGGGCTGTGCTGCCCTTCTCCCCAGAACTGCCGTAGTGAGGGATCCCCTCCACACCCTCCACTGCACCGAGCCCCAGCTCATAGGAGAAGGGAGGGGAGGCAGGAAAGCTCAGAGCAGGAGCAAGACACATTGCAAATGAAAAACTCAGAGTAACCCCAAAATATCATAAATACAGGTGAGCCCTCCTGGCATGGCCAGAGCATGGCAGTGCCCTGGCGCTGCCTCTGCAGTACAGAGATGTCATCAACCCCAATCTCTTCATCTGCTCAACAAAACAGGAATAATGACTTGGCCCTTCTCTAAATCCCTTCTGCCACAACAATTTGGTAAAATTGCATTACTGCTCTGCTCCACCTAGCAAGGGACTGAGAACTCCCAAGGAGAACTGAGCCATCCGAGACTCCAGAAAAAGGCACTTTGTGATGGAAGGGAAGATGTATGTGCAGACCTAGTGACAAAAAAAGCAAGTTTCAAGATGAATTTTACTTAGCTGGCCAATTATTAAACGTGAATTTTGCTCTCTGAAAGGGAACAGTTTATTCCCCAAATAAGTAACTGTGTAAAAGCAGGGAATCAAAGCCTCTCTCCTACTCTCTACACTGAGTGTAATCTCAGTTAAAGGGGATAGTGTAATTGCTGCATTTTGGTGTTCCCCAATTTATGTCAATTGTGGCATCATTCCTAAAATACCGAAAAATGCTTTTATTTATAGAATTAACTATGCAGAAGTTGCAATGATAATTTTTTTCCTTCAGAATCAAGGGGCTGAAGAGGGGTTATGTATTGAAAGAAAATCATGAGCAGCAGCAGCTAATTCAGACACGGAATAATTTATTTTAAAAATCTTAATCTTGACTGGCAAGTTATCTACCAGTGAAACAGGGAATTTCTCTCCAGAAAATGCCTGGCAGCTGTGCTGAACTGCATCCATAGATGTCGATTTCTTTTATGTGATCCAAAACTGAGAAGAAGTCAAACCTATCCATCTGATTTTACCAGGTAACTGCCTACATTTAAGTCAGAATCAGGCTTTGTTTCATGATTATTCCTTTCTCTTTTTAAAGACTCTTAACAATTGATACATGTATGTGTGTGCAATCCATCTGAAGACGCTGGCACTCAGATTTCTGCGAAAGGGAAGGTTTGAGTGTTTTTCTGTCTCTTCAGGGAGTTCTACACCTCTCTTGCCTAGAAAAGCAGTGCAGTGCACTCAGCAGAGCCCTGCTCGGTAGCTGTCACTGAAACAACAGAACAGAACAGAGCAGGGTGGAGTCCCCAACCTCCAAAACACACCACTAGCTGAGATACTGCCCTGGGAGTCACCACCTGAGCAGCACTGCAGAAACTGCAGGTTCTCACTCCCGTCACTAAAAGAAAGTGAAAGGAAACCGTGAAATGGTGAGCACACACAGGAGGTGCTCTGGCTCCCTTCTCATTCAGCCTCAGAAACTGCTATTCCAGCAATATCTCCACCATCAGCCAGCAGGGGCTTTTCCTATTGCTAAGCAATAGAGGAGGGGTCTTTTGCTAAAGCTCCCCAAGACTTTTTAAGGGCATATTTCAAATTCTTTAAAAAGACAGCTTAGCTTTAAGGAATTTTAGGGATTGAGCAGTAACCCTCTGTATGAGTGGTCTTGCCAGAGGACACCCAAGCAGAGTGTGCTTTCAGGAGGGATGTGGCAAACAAGGGGTTTTGATTTGTTTTGTGGGAAGCTCTTGGCTTGTCCAACCTGGCTTGCAAAGAGCATGAACTGAAACACGCTGCAGTACCCAGAATTATTGACTTTTTTTCTTTTCCTAAACAGTAAAAATATTACATACTTTTTACCCTGTCATCCTGTCTGGAGATAGCTGAGCAGGTTTTATTCTATTATTTTAACCTTAGTTTTCCATTTCTAAATCATTCCAAGCAGAAGCTTTTCCTTCTAAGAAAGAAAGAAAGTTCTGCATGGGCTAACATGTTGCTGCCAGAACAGACTAAAATGGACTAGATCAGACATCCTTGTATTTTAGATGTGCTTAGACTTTTGAGAGGTTACAGGACAGTGCAACCACTGCTCTTTCCTGTGACAAAGGAACATGGGGCTAGGAGAGGCCTCCATTCCCTTGATGTTATATGCAAAAACATTATGTACGCTCTTGCCTTGTTGACATTTTTAAGAATTAAACTCATTCAAGCTGTGCAGGCTCTCGGGGGGAGCTGCAGGGACAGCTTTAAGTACACAGCTTTTTTCATTTTCAGAAGGGGAGGTGACTTTAAGGGAAAAGACTATGGAGCCAACTTAAGATTTTCTTTATTACTCCACTCATAAGGCACCCAGGGCTCTAATAAGTGGGTTCCCTTTGTCTGGCTGAAACTGGGTCACTGACATGAGCAAAGCACTGTGATTCTGCCCTTCCCTGGGAGATTCTGGATGTCACAGCATCCAGCCAGACAGCTAAGGCACCAAAGTTTAACACAGATCAGTCAACTGAAAATGCCTTTGGGCAAGAACACCCAATAAACTCGACCACAAAACCATTTAAGTGTGGGTTAATGCCTGCTTATAGAAGGCACACATTGGCATGGAGCAGAGAAGTCTGTTTTGCACATGACCCTTTGACATCCCTTCTGATCTGTGGTCAGCATAGGAATAATTTTATGTGGATCTCAGGAGAAGCAGTACCTGGTAGGTTAGAATGCAAAGACAAATGTGTAAAATCACACAAAGTCAGAGCACAGGCACAAGATATTTTGTTATAAAGCATTGTATTAATTCTTAGAAAGATTTAGTCAGAAATGTATTAAACTGAAATCTAGCTTTGCAACACTTGCTTAATAAACAATTTTCACTTACTACAACACACAGAACAGCATCAAGTTACACATCTGAATTAAATGGGAATGCTTTTGCACCTTTTTTGGTGAGTCAGATTCAGTTGAAAGCAACATTTCGTAACACAAAAAACCCCAACAGCCAAGCATTCCCAGTTAAATGAAGAGGTTTATAAGATATGAGACTGACAAAGAAAAAAAAAAGTATTATGGATGAGATGGAGCTTGGAAAGAAATTCATACACTCACCACACAAAAATTAATCAGACAGCCTTGACTGTGCTATTAATGATTTTAAACCTCATGCATTGTCTGGGATTTCAAGAGGTTTTACATTTCCAGTACAAAAGGGTATTTGTAGGACCTGTACTCAAGAGTGGCATTTGATTGATTGTACATACTCTGACACAGAGAAAGCTTTAAATGCAAAACATATTGCTGTAGCATGGGAACAAAGAAGTGAAAGATACTTTCTAATTAAAACATAGGATTTTTGATCCTAATCTCAGTCATTGTGGGGCAAATGAAGAGCAGCATGTCATGGATTTCTCAACAACTCTCCCTATATTGTTTTCTTTTAGTCACAAAATGTCAGTTCAATAAAACAGAAAGTATTTCCAAAGGAGGTTTTGCTTTCATGAAGAAAAAGTTTTTTGTTGTCAAATACCCTGTTATAACATTTTCAGAGGAAATTTTTTCTAGCTTTCTGCTAGAAATACTTTCTCATTTTGAAGTGTAAGTCTGTTTACTGAATTAAATAAAAAAAAAAGAAAAAAAATTGAAGAGCTTTCAACCTCCCAAATAAACCCTTCTGAATGACTGATTTGTTCAAGATTCATCTGTCACGAAAATTGTAAATATCTGAACGTATACCAGGGGGAAAAAAAATAATTATATTTAAAAATCTTTTGTGGAAGCAGGAGCAGGCTCTCCCAGAGCTGCACAGGAGGGCAGAGCGTGGGGAGCCCTGGCAGTGTTTAACCCTTCCCTGCAGGACTCAGTCAGGTCACCATGGGCAGTGTCCCAGCAGGAGCAGGGCTCCATGGGTGACTGCTCACCTTCCACTTGGACCAGCTGCTGGCACAGCCACCCACATCCTGGACTTGTAAGGCTCTGCTGACACATGATGTGGCTGCTGGGGACTGGGACAGGCACATCCCTGCTCCCATGGACATTCCTGGAAGTGCACACACCCTCCATGTCACACAGCAGCTGAAGCAGCATTCCTGCAGAGCTCTCACCCCCTGACCCTTGGGAGAGCTCCCCAGCAATGCTGTTCCAGGGAACGTGCCCAGCAGGGAGGGGCTGGATGCTGGATGTGGCCAACAGAGCTGCCTGACTTTTAATATCTGTTCACCGAGGCGATTCAAACAAGCGTTTGAGCCCACTTACTTGCTTATTATAGTTTAATTTAGACAGTGTCAATATCTGTGACTAGCTCTGGGGATATTTTTGGAATTAAGCTACCTAAAGAGAATATTCATCTAAGAAATCCATATGGCAGGAAAGAACGGTAGAACTGCTAGTGTGGAATAGTAAAATCTTCCTTTTCATTCCCACGCTTCAACTGAAATCTTTAGAAATTTCATCTACTTTCCTCATTTATACTTGCCTATTTTTAACCCTGTTTTGGTTGGTTTGTTTGTTTGTTTTATATTCTAGTCCATACAGACTATTCTGTGTTTTTGCAGGAACAGAGAATTATATTACTTTACAAGTCAGGGGTACAGCATGTCATGAAATTCACTACTGGAAATTCAAAATCATCCAGATTCAAAACCATCATAATTCACTGCTAAATAGAATCTTTCAAAAATTTCAGTTCCTATCCCTTCAGGGAACTTCACAAGCTGGTATTTCTAGATCAGACTTCATTATCCAGGTCATCATTTCAATTTATCAGTGCCTTGGGGCCTTTGGTATTCTCAGCTAGGGTGGTGTCATGTCCATCAATCACTAGGCTGCTTCCACATTCCCATTTTCATCTCCTTCAGTCTTAAAAAAAATCTCCATAACTCTCTGTGGGTGTATACTGGACACAGACACCTCTTACTTTTGTCAGCTGTTACCATGTTTAAAGTACAGGAACTGATCTGTACACATTATAGGGGCCTAAAGAACTGTTGTCATTCTAGGCCCTGTATATTATTATTATTATTTGTATTAGGGGAGGTTTTATAGATTTACCAGTGTTTCTTTGGACTCTAAGCATGGCAAAAAAACCCCAACAATATGTTTTTCCCGGAAAGCTGATAGTTCAATTGAAACCTAAATGTTACATGTAGTGAACAGAAGTAAGGACCTGACAAAGGAAAGAGAAAATTGGGACTTATTTTGCATCATAGAAAACACAGGTCAGGCCAAGGGACTGAACAGAGAATTAAACCAACACAAGGCAGATTTTGAAAAGAGCCCTGAAGGAAAGGGCAATAATTATTATATAGAAAGCACAGAAAACAAAGAGCTAGCAAAAGGCTTTAAGGGACAGGGGAGAAAGTATCTGGATGAGCCTGCTGCTTCTCCATCTCTGTGAGGGGCAGTATAATCCTAGCTTTGAAAATATACATCACTAACCCCAAACCACCCCAAACTAAATATAGTACCAAAATAGAAAAAAATTTATGAGCTCAAAACAGACATAGCAGCCCTGAGACTACTGAATTTGCTGTAGCAATTACCTATCCACAATATTACATAGTCTCCAACCAAATACTATTAGTGTGGTTCTCAGAGCAATTCAAAGACACTGCTGCACTTCATCAAATCATTTTTGGACATCCCATGAGCTTTCAAGAGAACCATCATTCTCACGAGTATGATTTGTTCATGTTTCACTACAATCTGGTTTTCAAAAATTCGTTTCTTCCCTGGTTTTTTTCTATTTGAATTTTTAGATTGGTTTAGAGGTAAGAAAAATCTTTGCATTTTTCAAACACCAGCTTTTTTCGTTCTTTTAAGAGAGCAAAAAGAGGTTTCCAATGCTCCATTAAACAAGGACTCACGCCTGCTGGTCTGCAGGGAAAGCAGGCTGAGGCATCAGAAGTATTGCAGTTAGGGAATTTAGTCCTTCCGATGCAGTCAGTCTGCAATGTGATCTGATTAGATTCAAAGACTCAAACCTGAAGTCCAGGACTTCGAGTCAAGACATAAATAAACAAAGAGGATGAAAGAGCAGTCTGCAGGGCTGAAACAAACCTCAGGCTCCACAGTTCAGGTTAAGATTTCTAAGGAATGCAAGCCAGGTGGATTGATTTAACACAGCATTAAAAAACATCTGGAAGAGAAAAACATGTACATCCAAAAATAATCATGAGAAAATCTTCTCCGTATAAAATAATTAGTGGAATGTGTGACATATAAAATAAGTTTCTGCACATATACCCACACTGCCACCATCAGCCTCGCTTTCTCATTTATTCAGGTGAACCTGTACCTGGCAAACAGGCACTTACTCATGGATAACAGAGGAGGTGCTGAGCTGCTGGAGACTTCAACACTGCTGCAAAATAGAGTATGTGTTCATATGTGTTTGTGCAATGGACACTTGCTGTGCAATATTATCTTGTCTCTACAGACAAATTAGTTGCCTCATGCTCCTGCCAGCTTGATTTGTTTGGCCTTTACAGAGTACAGGATACATGGAGTTTCTTGTGATTGAATCTCACGTAAAAGGTAAACCTGAGAGTTTATTCTACACTATGCTATACATCCACCAAGGCAGCTGGAGCATTTGCTGACTTGATGTTGAAAAGAAGGCTATAAAATATACCAGGGAAATCTTGAAACGTCGCTCACTTGACATAGCAATAAGAGCCCTGCATTAAGATGCAGAGCTGATTTCCCTGATCCATGAAATTGCCTGGATATTTAAGGCATTCTCAAACAGAACCAGCATGAAACTCACCCTCCATTTCTGGCACAAGGACACCGTGGGTTTTGTGCTCTCCAATAAAAACAGAGCTCAAAATTGCAGAGATTAATATTCTTTAAGAGAGGACCTAAATACAATTTCCTTCCTTTCTCAAGAAGCATTCAATGCCTTGAATACTAAAAGATGGGTTTGCTTGCTAACACACTGCTCAGGTGCCACAGATGCTCAGGTTCTTTGTTGTGAGTGGTGCAAGAACCTCTTATAATAAAACACAGTGTGCAAATCTGTGACCATCTCTGGAGAGGGACATTTTTTTTTCTCCTAAATAGGTGGCAGGACAGGAATAGGCACAATATGTGGAGAGCTATGAAAAAATACTATGAAGCAAGATATTGCATTATTTTATGGTCTGAGACTTGGGACATGGTTCAGAATTCCTTACCAAGTGTATATTTCCAGCTGCTAAAGGGTAAGAAAAGACCCACCTATACTTGCAAAGTATTGGTGAGCTGAGGGTCAGGTAGAATTACTTCCAAGGACCCATCCAATGCAAACACACAGACTACAATAATGGGGGAATTTGGAAGGACCATAAACTTCCCTAGAACATTGTCCTGCAGGCTCTGCTACCTTAGATTCAAAGGAGGAACAGAGTACAGCTATAATGAAACCACAATTGGATTGTGAACAGCTTCCCATTAGTTAGCTGGGAAGGTTTTAGCACAAAATGCACCAATGAAGTATCCTGACACTGCAGTACATGTCACATCACAAGCAGCTTTCACACCAGCACAAGGAAAATGTAACACTGGCAGACAATCTTATCACTGATTTCTGTCCAGATCACACTGAAAGGGTAATCTCCTTTCAACCTGTTGCATACTTTGCACATATAATTTTCAGCATCTCCATTGCAAAGAAAGACTTGAGACTCATACTCAGGTTCAAGATTTTTCTTGGACATGGATTACCGTTCCTTCCTGTGGACAAAGGAAGTGAATTACCTAAATTTTCAGATAAAATTTCTCAGTTTTTGCCTTCAGTTAGGCTGATAACCCTTCCCATTTTGTAGCGAAGCTTTGCACTGAGCAATTTAACAGCCAGTACTCTCCTGCTTCCTGTAATTCTGTTCCTACTTAGCACATACAGTGGCCTGTATCTATACAGGTATACAGAATTATACAAAATACAAATGGAAAGGACTCTTGAAGCCATCTGGTATGTGACCCCGTTCAAAGCAAATTCAGCTACACCTAATTAGCTCCTGAGATACGCTTGCCTACCCTACTTAAACAGATTCCACAAACTCCCTTGGATATTTATTGTGATGTTTTGCTAGTCTTACTATTAGAATGTTTTTCTAATGTTTAGTCTGTTCCAGAAATTTTAATTAAAAGCTCCCTCAGAGGAAGACTGGATTACAGTGCATTCTGATATATGAAAAACAAACATCCAAAGAAATCCACTGACAGAAACACATGACACGATGAATTTAAGGTTCATAAATTATTTGTGGGTCACACAGGTGTTTTTTCAAACTTTCTGATTCGGAGCGGTTTGAATGAAACCAGCCATTTATGTATCCACCACACTGTTCACTTAAAAGAAGATCTTGATCATAGTAATTTCTTCCCTGATTGAAGTTCTGAAAGCTCTAAGTTCTCTGAAGAAAATAGTTGTTGGCATTTTTGGATGATAAACATCTCAAAGTGATGATGATAAATTTACAGTGTTACCCAATGGTGCGGAAAAGTAGAGAAATGCAAACTGATAACCTCTGATTTATGAATGCACACTCATTATTACAAAGTCTGGGGGTTCACAGTTTAAGATCAGTGCTTTAATCTCAGTGCTTATTAAAAGTGTGAGGAGGAATCATGAAGGGTGGCTGCCATTTTGTAACAGATTAACACTTAATGCTCCTTGTTTCCAGTAGGAATACAAAATGATACAGGACTTCCTGCCTTTTTAAGGTCTACATAAGCTTTTGTTACTGTTCACAATCACAGAGGATGGGAATTTTTACATCTGGCTTTGCTCATTCATATTAGAAATTTTTCTCACATATTAATATAATCATTCCTATAAACCTTTTCCTCACAGGGAAAAAACATTTATCCAAGATATTAAAAGAAATCTTGTCATCTGCTTCTTAAAACATGTTGTTGATAGTGACAGAATTTACTTTGAAAGTATTTAAACTTATTATTTCACCTATCAACAGACATTCCCAGTGAAACCCACCCCATGCACTCCACGTCATGAGCCAAGTAATCTTTTTGTCACAGTACTGAAGTAAATTATATTACATTCCTTCATCACTTCCCAAAGCTTGGGGATTTTCTAATTTTTCCTTCTCTCTCCCTGTTACCACTCTGTTAAATATTCAAAGCAGGCAACAAAAAGCAGTAGGAAAAATAAGGTCAATACAGCAAATTGGAAAAAAGTAAAATGTTGCTATACACCATCGTTTGGTTGTTACAGTTCTCTTAATCAACCCAAACAGCTTCTCTGAGAGGACTAATTTGATTTTACAAAGTGCTAACCCGTAGCCATATTTGACTTTCCTTTGATTCCAAACGTGAAAAATAGCCTTTATCTAATGTTCAGGCACATCATCTAACTACACATGCATTTGCATTACGAGGCAGTGAAACATGGCTGGAGAGCCATCTTGGATGTTATCTGTGTTATTACTCAAGTGGAGACTATAATCATAAATCCTCCTCTTCCCCTCCAACCCCCGCCTTTTTTTTAGAAGTACACTTAAAATCTGGTTTTAAGCTTCACTGGCTCCATTACGTTTGAACTTCAGTAACAAGAATGTGGTATGAATGTGTTGAGAGAAAGCACAGACAAAAGGTATATTTTCATAATGTGGTTCAGTTTAACTGTTCCTATAATTAGCTACAACTCATTAGGCAATAAACAGAAAAACAAAGAGATTATGAATGGAAGGGCAATATTTTCTCCATAAAACAAACAAAAAAACTAAAACAGATGCCTGGTTCATGAGGCTTTCCTTGCATAAATACACAGAGCAGCTTAGAAAAGATATTTTCTTGATTGAATATTTTTGTCTAGGAAGAAAACCTGTAAACATTATCTTGAGCAATTTCCGTGAAAAGTATTTATTGCTATTGTACACTTGAGATTTTTTGATCTCAAGGATAAAATAACAATACAGCAATGGTCTGCAGATGACCAGCTTTGATCTTTTATTAGTTCTTATAATTGTTTCTTAATTTGTATTCTGCATAATAAGCACTCACCTTCACAGTTTGTCCAGCTTCGGGGCCATCCTGTAAGCAAAGGAAGAAGTCTCAGGTTAGAGGATCTAACAAGGATCACACAGGAATTCAGAAATCTTACTCAATAATTATTTACATGCAATTACACTGTATGTTAATTTAGCATATTTTTCCTGAGGACCATTCAACACAAAGTTTTTGGACAAGGCTCCTTTTCATATCAGGCCATGACAAAGGAAGCAACTCTGTCTAAGATAACAGAAACAGTAGTTTTTCATTCTTTTAGATCATATCTTTCAATAGCTAGCAAGAGATTTCTGATCTTTGTGAACATAAAACACACATAGAAGTGAGAATTTAATCCCAGTATGCTTGCTTAAATTTTGATTCTAATGAATGGGCTTAGTCTTCTGGTTTGCTTTAAACAGAACTCATTTTTGGTATAAAAACACCCAGCACAAATAACTGAAAGGTCAGAAACATATTTACATGGCTACATCACTCTTCCTGTATATAAATATCTGTGAGGAGGAATCACTATTTCCATCATAAGCAGTGGGTTACGTGCAGAACGAGGAGATGTGGCTGCCTTCTCTAGGTCAATCCTGAAAATGCTTCTTTCAAGGAAGAGTGTTTGCTGAAATATTCACAAACAAGCACTGTGTTTGGGAGTGTTTGCAGGCTTATTCCAAAGTTTTGCAGTTATTAATTAACCCCCCTTTCCCAGTGGTTTGCCTTTCAGATTTTTTTTCAATGGCACATCTGGAAGACTGCAATGCAGTTATTTGGCTTCTTTTTTTTATTACTATGATCTTGCATTTATTGCCCCTTGAAGTTTCAATGTCCTTTTCTCATTGCACTACGGAAGAAGGTTGAAAGCTTGATAAAACAAACCATTAAACCTTTTTTTTTAGTTGACTGGCTTACAAACCTGGACGGAGAAGGTGAGCGAGGTGCCGCAGAAGTGTTTCTCCACCACATTCCCAACCCTTTGCGCCGTACGAAATAAATCGGCCACTTCCTCAGGACACAGGTCACGGAAACGCTCCACCGGCCGCAGGGGACAAACAAGGACATCTGAAGGTGGCAGTGTCAAGGCACAAACACAAGTCTGAGCGGTCCACAAGGAGAAGTGTCTCAACCCCCAGCCCGTAACCTGGTTCTGATCACCTTCAGAGTGACCAAACTCTTCCTCTCTGATGGTACAGCAAGAGCATCTAAAACGTAGAGCTAAATACAGAGAATCATATGATGCTTTGTTCAGATCCTCTTTCCTCAAATCCCTCAGATATGGCCAAAATGACTAAACTAAGGTCCATGTGCTGTTACTGAGACATCTAAAGGAAAGCAGTTTTCACACACTCAAATTGACCATCTCAGTGGAGAAATGCTCGTGTTCAACAGCTCTGAAAGTCAGGGACATTTTCTTTTGTGATTAAAAATGGTGGAAAACCAAAAGAATTTCAGACAGGTTTGGGAGTGTGGTCCGAGACAGCAGTTTTACAATGCTTTTCCACACATGTGATACGTATTTTTTAAAATCTTGATCTTACACCTCTAATTTTTGGTACCCAAATGTGAAAAGCTGACACTGTGCTGATCATAGCAGATTGCTTCTTTGTACATGACATTAATTACAATTCACAAGGAATGCTCAACTGTTATAAATATTATGTTTTTTTTTTTTAAATTAAGATAATTAAGACTATTTCCTTTTAAGCACAGTGTTCACAACCCTGTAAACATACTCTGATTTAATTCTACCTTGGTGACTGTGCTTCGTGAGTCAGTGAAATGAAGTTATAAAGTAAATAATGGAAGTACACAGATGCTGTTCACAGTCATCGGATCTGCTGTTTCACAGTAATTAATAATTGCTATGATTCCTCACTTGAAGGTCAATTTTGTAACATTATTAATATGGTCCAGAATTCTTAGCAGAGCCTCAGTTGTGTAAATCCAACAAGCAAGAACTTGGGACTTGATTCTCATTTCAATTCCCTGCAGACAGGATTCTTTGCTGACTTACAGAATAGTATTTGCAGAATAAAGACCTTAAGATAACCTTTAACATCACTTGAACTTTCATGACCAAAGGCTATGAAAATTATTTTTTTCAGTATTAAAATGAGTGTTCAAAGGACTATTTGAAGAAAATTAAGTTCCATGCCATTGTATTACAGCCATCTTTATTTTACTGCATCTTGAAGCCTGCAGGTATTCAGGAATATTCTCTATAATCTAGGAAAGATAACTAGGAGCTGCTCTGCAGTTAACAGGTTCACACAAAGGTTACATCAACCTGATTTTCAAGAACCACATGAGACATTTGAAACAAGGAAAGATTAATACATGTGAAAGATTAATTATTTCCATAAGCACACAGACAACATGTTTGCATTCACCAAGTTTACTGTAGGAATCGCACTTATATTTCTGATGGGGAGAAAACCAGATATTTTTTGAAGTAAAGAAGTAGTGGCAGGTTTTGATCATTTTTCAGAGTCCAGATGAGGACAGGCAAGTCTGTAATGGATATTTGTGAAAGTGGGAGCAGAATTTTCAAGCGAGCTCCACCTCTAGCAGCTCCCAGCAGAACAGGAGAAGACTGGTCCCAGCTGTGGGTGTTAATCTGCTCTGAAAATCTGTTTCTCAGTTTTTCTAGTGCAGCATCAGCTATGCCACCACTATTCTCCTTTTCTCTTTTTACAATTTACCATATTAACATTTAATAAAGGAGATGCATATATTTAGAAAGCAGGTACTTGGAAACAAAACAATCCTGGAAGGGGACAAAAAGCCTGGTTTTGTGGGCTTTTGGTTCTGAGATGCTGTGCCTCTTGGAAAGCTACTGGGCACAGTAAACCCCCTGTAATTCATTTGTGCCTTCCCAGCACACTGTACAAAGCACCTCCATAAAGGATGCCATTGGCTGAGCTCGGGGCCCAAGGGAAGAGCTGGAAAGTTGCTTGGCAGACCTGATTTCCATACCAGGCATAAAGGAATAGGAAAACTAATTAATTTTACTCATAAAAAGGAAATCCATGTCAACACTAAAACAGGAAAAAGGACATTCGTTTAATCTGAGTTCATTTTTCAAAGGGAAGAAGGGAAGCTTGTACCCTTAGGGCATCTGATACTTAAGTAGATAATTATCCTTCTTCTGCAGCACTGCTTTATTATCATGGCTCAATGAACCATTTATAAATGAAGAATTTCCCCTCACTTACCTCTAGCAAAACTGCTGCTTACATTAAGACAAGTTTCCTTTTCTCCTTTAGAATTTTCCCCAGAAGTTTCTCACCCTCTCAGACTTGTACACACCTCACCAGCAATTGTTTGTTCTCTACCTTGCTCAGGGCCACAAACATAATTTTTGCATTAATCATGGTTTCTACAACCTGATATTAGCCCTGTACTACTTGCCACTGCAGAGGGTTGTGAAAAACACGAGCTAAACACTGCTTGTGAGAGCTTTTGTTTCCACAGCACATTGCAGAGGGAGAGGGCTGGTTGTGACCAACACAGGACATCTGTTTTATTTTCCTAACTTTGTCACTAATCTGCACTGCCACTTCAGCAAGTTGCCTCTGTATCTCTCCCTCTCCTCTTCCACACTTTATCTGCTTAGACAGCATTTGCCAGTTGGTGCAGTGGATGTTTCCTTATTAACCAGGAGCCTCTCTGCTCACACAGGGCCTCAAAGCTCTCCTGCAGCACCTAATGATGCACCCATAAAACATGTCGTTCTGCAAAAAGGATTTGCACTTCCTCCTTACATTACCAAAACTCATTTACAACTCAAACTAGGTTTTAACTATATTTCTGTCTTGGAACGTGATAAATAATTCAAAGGCACAATCACACACTGGAGCATCTTTACTGAACTTTCCATCATTTCAAAATAATTCTACAAAGAATAATGATCGAAATTCTGAATCAGAGCTAAATTAACATGAGAATGTAATTAGGACAACATTCAAGCTATATTTAACTATGAATATATTAAAAGGCAAATGTTAGAATGAATTCATGGATTTGAGGTCATTAAGAAAACAACCATCCCCTGCAACTTTAAATCATAGTTTTTAACTACAATTTTTGACACTAGGATAGTTTTTAACTTTATATCCTGGTCAGATTTTAAGTTGTATAACTACTCTATTCACCTCAAAATTCTTCCTAAGTTTAAAATTACATAAATTGCTCATTGCTTTCTGCAATTACCCACTGCAAAAACACTGCCAGGAACTCCTGATGCCTGTGTATTAAAGCTGCAAGTGAAAGTGAGTTTGTACTTATGTCTGTGTGCAATTACTCCTTAGACAAGAAGCATCTACTGCCATCTGAGATGCCTCAGGGCATCCAGCTGCCACTCCAGAAGGGCAGGATCCTCCCATATGCCCTATGTCATAACTGTCATTCAGGTGGGAAACCTGAATCATCTGGGGGTATCTGAAACTGCAGTAGGTGCCTGTGTTTGGACAAGAGCCCCAACTTTAACAGAGTGGCTCAGCAGGACAAGGGGCTGATACCCAGCAGATGAGCTGCGTGAGTGAAGACAGCATTCTGCCTTCAGAAAGTTAGAACTTAATGTTTCCTTTCTCTAAACACTATAATTAATAATTTTGTGATTTCTTCATTCATTCTGAACTGCTACTGACTGATGAAGTTTCTATTTTTAAGCTTTGATGTGCACAGCTGTTATTTCCTTCAAATTCTCTGAGTCAGTCCACATCATTAGAGTACATGCAATTTAATATGTCAACTTCTCCATTTTAAGGAGTGAAAAACCTTTACACCTTATTCTAATCTGTAACAATACATTTCTCTCTCTAAATCTTGCAGAAGTCTCTCAATAGCTTTACTTTTCTTCTTAATACCTAAATATGCACACACAAATCAATATGCAAACCCTCACACACACTAAAAGCTCCATTAAAGATTCATTAAACAAGTAGGAATGTCAGTATTTTTCAAAGACTACCAGTAGATAGTAGCTTAAAACTCCAGGTATTTTAGTGGTAGTGCATAACCATAAAGTAGCTGCAAAGCAAGAGTGGATCAGACCCTCAAACTGAGCTAAAACCTAAGGATGACCAACGTTTTCAACCAAATCTCGTCCTTATATATTGGGCACAGCAGAGCACTCCCTGCACAACCTTGGGCAGGCGTTTGATGCACCAAAGACCAAGAATCTCTTCCATAATTCAAATTAACAGCCTGTTGGTGTGTTAACATTGTGACTTGTTTGGAAAAGCTCAGACTGGTGGCCAAGCACACACAGTTCAACAGTTTCTGAACACCAGCAGCACAAGGATGCTTGAACATGTGTGCCAGCTCTCAGCCCTCAACAGCGAAGTCTGCACACATTTCTGTAAATCCCTCTTGCTCTTCCACTGACCTTTCAGACCATAATAACCGGGGCCCTCTGAGACTGGCAGTGAGATGTTACTGCAATGTGGTTCTGCAATGGGCACCTGGACACCACCAAAGCCACGTTCAGCAGTGCCAAGCACAAGTCCGAATTCCCCATGGACATGTAAGTACTGCAGGATGTGCTCACACTGGAGGTGATGGGTCACGACTGAAAAGTGAGCATTTGTAACTGCACCATGACTTAAGTTGATCAGACAAAGAGGACTCAGTTTCTACAAGGAAAGCAAAACACGTGGCCAACACCTGCATAATGACCACTTGAAACAAAATTTTCCTTCCACTAATACACACAGAGGGGAGCCTGAAATTCAAAGGCACAGTTGTAATTTTTATTTGCTTTATATGAATTTTGACTTTGAAGCTTAAATTATTGTAATTCTGTACTTAAGGTCTAAGCCAGGCTCTGTGTTCCCTTCAATGGGATTCTGATCAACCTCGCAAAGTGCCCATTATAAATTTTCACACACAACTATCAAGGTACACACATTCTGTAGTTCTAAAATGTTAGAAAAATGGCCTTTGGGGGATCAAAAAAAAAAAGAAACCCCAAAGAGGTTAAAATTCCTTTTATGTGACAAGCTTTAGAACTAAACACAGCTTTTTCCTGGTTAAGTCCATTAATTTGCTATATAGAAACATACTTTCAGTTTTGACTCTTGTTTTATTCCTGAATTTGAACTTCAAACAGAACAATTCAAAGCTTTATAAAGGAAAAAATTAAAGGCTCTCCAGGTACTGACATTCTAACAATAGGAATAAAGTTCTTTTTTTTTTCTTTGTCTTCTTGAGGAACCACTTAAAAACATTAAAATTGACAGGTTTTCTTAATATGTGAGGCTTTAAAAGAACAAAATACAAGGGGGAAAAGGCAGACTGTCTAAAAGTGAAAGGGTAATTGCTTCTGTATGAAGCTGCTGGGTTTCACCAATACTAGCTTTCTACACCATTCGTTACAAAATTTCTTAACTCAGGTAAAATTATTTATTTTGAATGTGTAACGTTGTCAGGAATCCATAGCTCACATGGGAATGCAAATACTGGTCCGGTTCCTTCTCTCTCACAACAGCACAAGAGTCAAAATCTCAAAAAAAAAAAAATTAAAAGCACAGTTCAAAGATGAAAAGTAGTAGTTAATAACATTTCCAAAACTTTAATAACTCTTAAAATATCTATTTTGGCATTCTAATATTTTACATAAAAAGTATTTTAGTTAAAAATTTTCCTTAATAATTTAAGTTGGAGAAACACATCAAAACTGACTTTTTCATTAATATTTTGGTTTTGACTAATTGGTTTTCCTTAAAAAAGTATCCCAAACTGTGATACCTATGAGACAATATTGTTTCATGTATTTCATAAGCTTAGGTGAATGACTTAAAGCACAGTAGTCTCTGCTCTCCCTTCCAGCTGAAAACACCCCAATCACTCATAGAGCAACGCTCAACAACGATTCCGACCTTGGAGGTCAGGGCTTTGCTCATTTTAGGATTAATACAGATTAGATACTGCCCCCATCTCTGGGGAGCAGCAGGGAGCGTTTGAGGGACACGTAGGGATGGTGTCCCCTGCTGGCCTCCTGCTCAGGGGCCAGTCCAGCCCTCACCAAGGAGGGAACACAGCACCCTGGGGCCAGAAGAACCGGCTGCAGAACACTGCAATAAGGGATTATTTCTATGTATGTGTCTGTATGAGAGACCCCTCTGCACCCATAAGCTGATGGGAACGCAGCAATAATGTGCTCTGGGGTGGGGGATTATTCTTTTCATCTGCTCTGTTTTACATGAATTTGCATCAAGTGCCCCAAGCAGAGAGAATCAGTCAGACAAAGCTTCAGGTATTAAAACTCACCACAATGTCCCCAGATTCTCACTGAGGAGTGTAGGCAGGGGTATTAAATTCATCATTGCATCTAAGCAGAAGTTTTCTTTGTTTAAAAGCTCTAATTGCTAACAGAAAGAAATCCCAGAGCTCCGAAAAGAACCACAGGAGAATGCATGACTAATAAAATTAATATAACTGAAAAACAACTGCCAGTCATTTATCTTTTTTCTGCCCTTGAACAATTCTTCACATTTTGAAGGCTATGGGAGCAATTTCTCTATGTGAGGAAAACAATAATGGTTCCACAGACACTGTCTATAGGAGGAGTTAAGAAGAGAGCGAACACGTACACACACAGAGCATCAAAAAGCCTTTAAAAATTAATCAAATACATATTCTGCTTCATTACAACAACATTTTATCAAGCCATCTATTCAGTTCCCAGTAAACCCACAGAATTAGGATGTCCATAAAACTGTAGCAGAGCAAAAACTGACGTTTCCCCAGGCCCAGAATATGCCCTATTGACAAAGATGGAGTGACAGACTTTTGGAAGGAAATCTGCAGAGGTTACTTGGATTAAGAGTGAGCATCTCATAATAGGAAAAGGTGGAGGAGAACTCTTTAGAGGGTTTTACTAGAACTGTATTGAAATATATTTTAGAAGGTTGCTTTGGAACAATACAGAAAATAGTATATCATAGAACTTGCTAGTTTGGGAAAAAACATAGCTGTGAACAATAAAGATGATTAAGAACCAATGCAAATGCAATAAAGTTACAATAAAAACTTAAAAATTGCTTCAGACTATTAAACACACACACAACATTTTTTTTATATTGCTCTGCCACATCTCACCATTAATAAAAAAAGTCATTAAGATAAGACAAATGATCTAAATAATTTGATCTTGATAAGGTAGCTCAGTACATGTTTACACTAATACAGATGACCAGATTTATGCAATAAAATAGAGAATTAGTGGTTCCACTAGAGCCAAGAGCAATCACTGCATATCTTTGACATGGATCTCTCCACACTATAAGTGCACTCTTTGAAGACCACATTGCAGCTTTTATACAGTGGGTTTTTTTATTCTACCTGATCCTCTTACTCCACTGGAACTACTTAAAATAATTTTGAACGTCAATGAAATATGCAATAGTTCCAGGAAATGAATAATAAATACTATTTTACTTTTAAAAGTCAATACGTCTAATTTAAATACTGACGTGGCTCATAGTCTGAATCATGCAAGATAGCACACCAAAGTACAAAGTACTGCTACACAAAGTACAGTGACTCCACAAGACAGAGGGCCACAGCAGGGAAATACGACATTCAGAACTGTTCACTTCTCATTTAAACAAGTCTTTCATATATTTGATATTCCCTCTAAATGCCTTTAGGGTATGTCAAGTAGGTCAACTAAAAGCTCAGTTCCTCATAGCAAGAGGTGTTTTACTGTAGGATTCGTCCTTTTCTGCAGCTCCTGGCCTCAGGGGCAGCCTCGGGCAACAGCAGGTGCCTAAGTGGAACCACAGTGAGAACAGCTGAGGGAGTGTTTGTGGCTCAGAAACACCCTCTGATCCAAGTTTCATTTGGTGGAAATTTACTGCAGATCTAAACTTACATTTGTACCAGGAATCATGATCACATTCTTAGAATCACATTAACCTTTTGATCTTGGAAGGTCCAAAAGCGATGACCAGTGACCGAATTGGAAATGCAGAAGTCCCGATACGGAAGGACTTTATTTACAACTGCTGTGATGCTCTGAGAAGATCCTGTAAAGAAATACTGCTGTGCAACCCATTTCAGCTAAGAACTACATCTTTATCGATCCAGATGATATATCCTAATATACCTCTAAATATATGAAGAAACTTCATAAATACATGAAGCTATCAATGCACCTATACCAATTATAAGTGTACAAGAGCACTGAAATAAACAGCCAGAAACCAAACACCACCTGCGGTGCAACAGTCAAAGAGCAGGGATTTGGCCTAAACACTGGAGTGATGGCATTTGTCTCAGAAACTAATATATTCATGCAAAGATGCTCAGCAGCTACAAGTCTTGTCCAATGACCTGCACCACCAGAAAACTGCACTGAATTCAATTTACCACAATAACGCTGCTGAAACTGCAACATGTCACTGCAACAGCTCATTTCAAACAGAGAAAGTCAGCTCATGGTCCTGCCTCTCCACCCGAGAATAAGAAACAACTTGTGAGAAAATGCTTCAGCACTGGATCTTAATTAAGTCTGCAGCACCATCATACTCAAAACTAACGTGATCATTATGAAATTATATTCTAGCTCAGGATTCAGGAGCTATAATGAGGGAACAATTAATTACTAAATATTAGTTATGACAAATTTACTTTCTTGAAATTTATCGGACGCCATATTCCAGGCAATAAGTTTTATTGGAAACAAGAGTTAACTTGGTGGAAAGATACCATAGAATGTGCTGGGAATTAAGGTTCTGTACAAACCACAAACATTATTGACATTGTCATACTTGAAAGTACAATCTCTTTTTTCTTCTCTGGGTGAGTCACAGCAATAAAATAAACAGATTAATATTTGGTGAATCTCCATGGGATTCCTTTTGCCTAATTTTGAAGGTTAATTCGTTTGACCAAAAGACTAAACCACTGGATTTGAACTATGAAAAGCCAGATCTTTATGGCAGTGTTGAAGTACCTTGCTGCTTAGGGAAGTTTCACTTCATCCTCTTCTGTTTTCTCTAGAATTAAGTTACCTCAAGGAAGGTTTTGTTGAACCTGCTGCTGGAGTAGCTGTTAACAGATCCACTTTCTCCAACTACCTATCAATGGCAGATGATCAAGAGCTCTACATATATTCTTTCTAACCCTGCCTTAAGTCTATGCTGAGGAGCAGAGAGAAAGACGAGCTTGTAGTAGCACGTGGCAGACCAAATGTGCCTTCATTTCATAACCAGTGAAGCATCAGCTGGAGGAATGCAGTACAAGATCAATTACCAGAGTACCACAGGGACAATGAATATGTTTGGATAATCAAGGTTTCAGGTAATTAAGGTAATTTTGAATGTAATTTATAGATAATGAGGAACATGAATAACAGGGAGTTTTGGAGAACTGAATTTGGATAATTTGGACTATCTTACACTAAGTGTATTCCTCAAAGAATATTGTAATGTATGCTGGGCTTTTCAAAGTTTTTAAATGGACTAAACCACCTGACTCCCATTAATTCCTCAGAATTGGTTTTCTACCTGGTTCTGTTGGGGCATTCAGAAAACTGCTCCAATTAAAGCCAATGGAGAGCTGTGTTTGCCTTAAACTGGAAGCACTCATGGCATATTTTGCATACTTAGTTACAGAAATTGCTTCTAAAGCAACAGGATAGGTTATGCTGTTCCAGGGAACTACTCCATGAGAGTAGAATCAGCCTAAATTACAAAGGAGAGAAAGAAACTCTCTTGGAAATAAAAATGCATTCTACATCCCTTGCAGGAATGGCTTAGCCTTCCATGAGAACATCACTACCTTTAGGAACGGTCTGAACAAGAGAATCTTCTGTCTTCCTCATGAAAGAACCATTCAGCACACTTGCATGACTGAGAGGCAAATCATAGTATCTTTGCCCTGCAAGATCACATCTTTGATGCTGCACTGAAAAATAAATTTCTCAGTGTATTTCCATCAGTTCTTTTGAATGCTTAAAATCACTAATTCCATGATGATGGATGTGTATCTCTACTGCACTGGCTGATACACTGTAGAAGTGGGTGTAGTAGAGAGATGCCTTTGAAAGTAAGAGAGTTTGTTCCTGGTTTTGTAAATGTTATTATTTCTTTGCTGGTTTGCAGGACTACTGAAAACAGCACTGTTGACATCCCATGGAGTTCTGCAGTATTGACCAGTGAAAGCCAGGGGTATCCCCATACCCCTCCGTGCTTTCAGGAGAGAGGTGGTGACCTTAAAAACCTTAATAGTTGGATGACACAGACACTGAAAGGGTAAACAAGGGAAGTGTAAGTGAGGGCTTATAGAGATACTTCAAAATGAAAAGGAATCTGGCAATAGCCTCTTCTGCAGTTTACGTATCTGGGGATTAAAACAACTGGTGCAGCAAAGCAGGGAATCAGCCTTCACTCAGCTGCAGGAGAGAGAAAGGTGGGGTGGAAATACTGAAGGCCCTGCATAGCATTTAAGCAGGGACTCAGAGACAGTCCAACACATAAAGAAATTATTCTAAGCCGCTATTCTTTAGCTACTTAACTTTGACAACTTATTTCATACCTGCTTTAACACAAAAAACTTGATGTCGACGAGGGGGTTCACAGACAGTGTGTGTGTGAGGACAAAATGCTCCCAAAGGTGCATTTTTCTTCACCTGCCAGGGGAGTCAGTTTTGGATAAGTCATACTTAAGGGCTGAGAAAATGTAAAACAGATGTAGGGTACATCTTCAACATGAAACTATCCATACTAAGCACTGCTTTTAATACAAAATAAAACTCCAGCAGAGATGGTAAAACATAGCTTACAAAGCACCCAAGACAATGAAGGCTATAAAGGAGGAGGGAATTGGAAAGTAGGTCTCCTGTCTGTTTTTCACTTGCATAATAGGCTCTCTTGGATAAGGACAACAGGGCCCTGTGTCATGATTGCCTCTGTAGATGCTGTTCTAATACCATTATTGTCATTAATGTTCATTGTTCCCAGCTCTGTTGAATCGCAAGGCGTTTCAGCATGCACGGTACATAAATTCATACTCCCATCCAGGACTCCTGCAATATTCAAGAACATGGGAATGAAGAAGACAAACTAGCAGCTTAACTCTGAATAACCTTATTTTGTGTGAGTGTCATCTGAAACCATTACTTTAATGTGATTATCTGTTTTTATTATTTCCTTTCTGTGGACTTGGAATAAAGACACAACTGAGACTCTCTTAGACACGGTCATTGGCATCATTACAGTCTTTCTACTGTCAGCAGCAGAGATCTGATCTGTAAATCAAGTTACACTGTAAGGGCTACTGAAGAGCAAGCACTCTTTATCATCCTATTACATACCCAAGCTAGCGCTTCCTCTGGCTCCCTGAGAAAAACAGACTGTTTTAGTTCCTTTACATAACCAGAGGAGTTCTTAATGCACAGATTATTGACTTAGTGGAGTTTTATCATGTCCCAGTGTACCAGGGGATTTTTAATCCAGGAGTTCTTTACATGATCTATTTTCATGGCTCCTTTTATTGTCACAGTCTGTCATTATAATGATTTGCAAATCCAAAACCAGTGTATCCTTAGCTGCTTAACAGGTGCTCAAGGAGCAGAGGGGGAGAAGGCATCCTCCCACCTCTCATTTGCCCTCACACTCCAAACCCCATCACACACAGAACAACAAAATCCCTGCAGGGCTGAGCACAGCAGGGAGTTGTGTTGGCTTTCTGCCCACAGGAGCATTTCCACATCAGCCCATCACCTTCATGAAATCAGCTGGATGGAGATCCCCCTTTGCCAGTCTCCACAGTGCTCAGCCTTCGTGAGAGGCACAGAACATGCACACGTTCTTGAGGAGTCAAGTTTAAGAATTGTCTGCTGCACAACAGCAGTTGCTAGTAAAAGCCACTGATGTTTGCTTCCTTTGCTGATACTACTGAAAGTAGCCAGAGACGTTCATGCCTAATACAGGATCACTGCTGGGAAAAAATATTCCAAAGCCAATGGGTGGTGTCACATAACTTAGCAAGGGGAGACCCTGAGTGTCTTGTAGTTGTGAGACCAACAAAAATCAGCTGCAGAAGGGGTATGAAAGGATGTTTGCAGAGGTGAACTCTTCTGTGTGTCCGTCTATGGGTTTCTGCTCAGTAGAGACTCAAACATGCTCTCCTCCCTTCCACTTCCTTCTCCAATTTCTTGCATAGGTCTAAATGGAAACATCCATATGAACCTCAATACCTGTGTGAAGCTCCCGATGAGCGCTGTACAGTGTGAGGACTGGGTTCAAAGTCATCAGATGCTTTAGGCTGGGATCTGATTTCCTGGCCTTTCAACCATTACATCCTACTTCACCCTCAATGACAAATATTTCCCCTGCCACTGTTGGTACCAGTGTGACAATCTGCAAGACCGCTGTGCACTCCAAATTAATCACAGGCCTAAAAGTCTCACTGGAGCAAGGTTTGAGTAGCTGTCAGAGCTCCACAGCATGTCTACATATCCCCAAAGATTTGGGCTGTGATCTCTGGTTTGGACCTCCCTGTGTTACTAAAATACAAGCTGATAACAACAATATGTCACTGCAGTTATTGCCAGCAAACAGTTCCCTGGAGGGAAGAAAAAAATGGTTTAAATCTGACATGCTATCAGTGTTAAAAAAGCAAGTAAATTTATGCCAAAAAAAAGAAAAAGGAAAAAAAACCAACGAGGAAAGATGACAGTGTTCCAACTGCATCCTGGGTGTGAGGGAGAAAACTGATGTTGATTTTGGTATTTGCAAATGAATTTCCCGATCTCTGTGTTTCTTCCTTAAATTAGAAGCACACAGCATATCTTGGGGGTTTATGATCACCATCAAAGCCATCTTGCTGAGAAATGTGAACTTCCTTCTCTTTCTGAAGGTCACAAAGCAGATATCCCATATCTGGAGGCTGAAAGACCAGGAGCATTTGGTACTCCTCCAAATGAAAGCATCTCCACTGTCATTTGTTCAGCTTCCTCTTGCTAAGCTGCTGGATGTGAATCACTCAGCGACCTCCCAACATGCCAGTGATGGCTGTGTACACTGTTAGAAAACTCACTCTTGCAAAAGTGCTGTGCATGCTTGTTGCTCTGGAAATCAAACACGTTCTCTACAGAGTCCCCTGGGCTGTGCCCACCTGCATTTCACATGCAGCTCCATGCTGATACTTTCCACTGGTGGGAAAAACACTCGCGAACCATTTTTCCCTGGCCTTGGCATTACTATCTTAGGATTCTTATCAGGCCAGTCAGAAACTGGTGGCACAGTCATTCCTGGCTGCATGTCACTGATACAGAATGGAAGACACAAGAGATGCCTAAGCATAAGCAAGCAAACAGCAGTATAACTAAAAAAGGCAGAAAATGCCGCTTTTTTGGTTGTTTATAGGAACTTCAAAGTTCTCCTTGGTTATAAATCATTCTGAGCTACCAGTCTGCCTAAGGATGGCTGTGCTTTTGAAGGTGAAAGCTTGAAGATCAGACCTTGGGTGATAAAAAGAATGTTGGTTCCACTACAGACAAATTCGATTGCAGAGGAGATAAAATGGTGTCCAAGAATAGGATAGATTAGGTTGAGATGTTTTTGCCATGCCACCAGTCACCAAGAGATAAAAGTGCTTCCATAGGGTAGATTTTCAGTAGGAGAGAATTAAACTCTCTTAAACCATATTTCCAATCAGAAAGAGTAAATAAAATTTCCATTTGACTACCACTTTCTTAGGACACTTGATTAGAATTGAAAGTTAGTGAATAAAACCCTCAACCTTTTAAACCAAACTTGAAAAAAAAATGTTAAACCAACAGTGAACAATTTGAAAAACCCTTAGCAGCCATGATGCCAGATCCAATTATATTTGTACCACTAATTTATACGTGCAAGATAAGCAAAATTATGAATGGAGATGAGAAGCCAAAGACTTATAAGAGACAAGGGAAATAGTTCTATAGCAAAACATGCTTAGGATGTCCTCAAAAGAGGAACCAAAAAGCAATTTAATGTTGTTTCAGTATCTTCTATTCCAGAAGCAGCTCATCAGCTTGTGTATGAAAACAGAGGACTGGCTCATAAAACTTTCAGGCAAACTATGTTTAGAAAGCATTAAAAAACAACAACAAAAAAAGCTCAGCCTTTTCCTGGGAAAAAAGTGATTTGTATGCAAATATACCCCAACATTTGTCACCAAAAATAAAGGATTTTGAAGTGAGAGAAGTTTTTTTGAATATGGTTTATCAGTGCTTTGATGGAATGAGATGCCAGCTGCGAGGCTGCTGCTGTCTCCTTTAATACCAATTAGAGGGATGGAAAATGGAGCAGTGGCTTGTGCTCACAGGCAGAGCCGACACCACACATGTAGCACAACTTTGACACCTAAACCTCCAGTGGCAGCAGCCAAGACACCAAGAAGCCTACATTTAGAATAAAACACTAGACTTACTGGCAACCTCTATGACCTGAAGTGTTACAAAATTCATGAAACATTCAATATTACTTATAACAATTTAATGTTTTCCAATGGGAGGAGGAATGGGGAACCAATGTTTGAATAAGGCAAAAAGCAAACTCTGCTGCTGAGAAAGAATGGTCTAACTTGTGTCATTTTACGTGCTTTAATCTCTTTTCAGTTTGTTCAGAAGAGTGTGTTTGCCCTTGGGTATCCTGGACAATTTCACTTGGCCCTTCCAGCCAGCAGGGACTGAGTGTAAAAGCACCACAAATTACATCTAGTAGCCATATGTCCCTCCTCGAGCCCCAGGGAGGGGACAAGCCTTCCAGCACACTTTAAAGGTCAACTGGAGCTCAAAGACAGAGCTCAAAGCCATGAGGGCCACTTAGAGAATGCCTTGACAGCAACTCCATCTTACACATCTTAGATCTGGAAACATTCGATAACCTCTACGTTCTTTTTAATTGCACACCCTGCATTTTTATCTGCACTTACAGAAATCCTAAAATAATGAAATACTGCAAGGAGGAGCTTCCTCCTCTCCCAGTAATTTTGACCTCAACAAGTACTGGAAAATTCAAAAGACTTGCTCAGACTTAGAAAATTATCCAGCCCTCCAGATGCTATCGCCATTGCTCTGCAATAGCCAATTGCTAATTGATTTCCTTTAAACTTGTGTAAGCTATAGATATATAGAAGTGGACGTGCATTGAAACTCAGAGTGTGTTTCCTTGTTCAGAACTCCGATATCAAAACATCTACAATCTCCCCAAGTGTGCTCTAGGACAACCTATAGGACAAAAGTAAATCAGTTTTAACAAAGCAGGAGAGATTGCTAGAGTAATGAACATCTTAAAATATCATTTTTAAAATTATTTTCTTGCCTTTACTCACATAGCCACACAACAATTGTGTTTTAGAGGATGACACTTCTGAGACTGCCACTGATCTATCAAAAAAATCCCCAAACTTACCAACAACTGAAACTCTCTCTTGGAGATTTAGCTTATGTGCCTGCACATACACAACTGCTTCCTCTGTTTGCATGTTATAAAGGTTTTTCAGAAATAAAAGTCCCACTAGGTGAAGGCTAAAGTAATTAAACACCATTTTGAATACATCAGAGAACAAAATGTTCCCACACCGGCAAGTACAATGCAAAAGAATACATCTGCACATAATGGCAAGCAAAGTATTGTGGAAGCAGATGTCAAAATGATTTACCTTGATTCAGATTCCTCAAAGGGAAGGATTCCAAAATGATTTTCTGAAACAGGGCTTAACACTGATGGATGAGAGTCTGGGCTGACCAGCTGGGACATTTGCAGCCCTCTTCTCCCGCAGCACCTGTGTAGGTGGTGGCACACCCGGGTCACTCACCCTGCCTTGGGCATAGGCAAGGAACACACCAAGCGTGGTTGGTTGTGCTGCCCACACAGGGAGTGGATCCATGGGCAGCCAGGAGCACCCAGCAGCTCCAGTGCAGGCAGGAGGATGCAGCCAGGTGGGACAGAGCCCTCACCTGGTGTGTCACACCTTAGTGGGGCCCTTGCACATCCTCCCTGTGCTCAGGGGCTCTCACAGCACAAATTGTGCCACCAGGGAAACGCGACTGAAAGATCCAACACACTCCATTATGGAGCTTTCACTACAAAAACTGGTGCATGCACAGCACAAGCCCCCCTAGAGCTGTCAAACAAGATTTGAAGCCCAGTTCCTCTGGCATGGGACACACAAATCTGCAGCAGCAGCTACAGGAGATCTTGACTGACAGCAGGAGCGGAACACTGATATTGTTTGTTATGCACTCAAAACCACACAAAGCGGAAACAGTTTGGAGACTTCAGCTTTACAAAATAGTTTTACTGCTCAGTAATGCTAACCCTTGAGATTAAATAAAAAATAATAATAAAAAAAAGGCAAAAAAACTTTTCCAAGATAACAACTTCTTTAGCTAAAATAATGCTTTAAAGCCTCCCAAAAAAGTAGAGAAGAAAGGAGCCTGAGATCCATGCATCCTGCTGCATTTAATCCCCAAACAAGCTATGTGCAATAAGGAACATATTATTATTTAGTATTTTTGCCGTACATAATTCAGTATAGCACTGGATGTTGCAAAACCTTTTAACCCCTACATTTTTTTTCCCACTCTCAATTTCCACAAAAACTGGTGACTTTTCTCTAAGGAAGTAAGATATACAAGTTAATAAGTTGAGTAGCACTTCATTCTCACAGGAAAAAATTCATTAAAAATTCTTTAAAAAGCAAACCAGAAAAAATCCCAAACAGAAGAAAATCATTAGTGCTAGAGTTTCAACAGAGGACAAGAGAGATGACCTCACTTGGAGCACAGCCCCTTCACTCAAAAGAAAAATCAAGGATATCTATTGCATCTTGTACAAATGCACCTTGGAAACCACAAAAAAAGTAGTTGTAACACCATGTCAGGCAATGTAAATATGCAGGTAGGTGTCCAATTACTTCAGCTTTAAAGATCAGTGTAGTCTGTCTTTAGAAGCAGACAGGGTGCACACAGGTTTTGATACATACTCTTGATGTATTTACCTTTGAAATCTGGCACTGCTGGGGACTGTTGTTGTTCAACCGAAGTGTATGTATGCAAAAGCTGGATCATTTTCATCATGCTGTGTGGTGTGTAGCTGCGCTTTTCAGACTAAATATCTATGCTGCTGAAGAAAATACCCTTTTTCTTTTGAAGTAGGAGAGTACGAACCTCAGAGGTTCATTTCTTTGCAAAGACTAAGGCCCTAATGAGCATAAGCAACACACTATTAGAGCAGCTCCGGAGTTACAGGTGAATAGATCCAAGGCTGTCAATACATCTCACAGCACATTGCAGAGCATAAAGTTGGTATAAACTAATCATTCATATATTACTTCATATTGAAAGATATATTAGTGACCTTATCTAGCATGACTGCTGCTATAGTAGTAATAAAACGGAATCTTGGAAGATTACACTTCTGGTCAAAGTAGTAAAATATGACCTTATGCTATTCAACATTGACATTTATTATTTAATTCAAACACAAAAATTGCATTAAAATGATGTTAAATGTCTGACTTCCGAGCACAACAGCTAAGAAATCTGATCTGCAAGTAAGACTTCTTCACCAAGTCTCCATTTCACTTTTCAGCATTTCAACATATAAGGCACAAAATCTACCAAATCTGGTAGTTTAAGCTCATTAAATAAAAACCTGCTCAGCAGATCATGGCAGGGGTGGCACAATGTGGTGAATCTACAGTGTCCATACGTGGCTGCCTCAATGTAAAACCAAAAGTGAGGTAAATCCTCAGAATCAGGAGTTCATCTTTGCCCTTCAAGTGGAAATACAAAGGGCTAAATGCAAAACACAGACCACCAGGCTGCAACAAGAATGACACTTTTTACAGGCATTTATAATATCACAGCAGCGTGTCCATTACAAACACAGAAAAATTATCCAGTCTCAGGTCAGCAAGGAAGATTTGAGGATTCTGCAGTCTCACTCTGAACTCCCACTGATTTCACTAAAAATACAGGACACAGAGGGAGAGCAGCGTATCAGAGCAGAGATGTGCACTGCAGATCTCAGAACAGAATGAGGTCTACAGCTATTTTGGGATACAGCAAAAGTTGGAAAGTAGAGCTATCTGGCATTCTATTTTATTTTTCTGCTGCAGTTAGTGTTGATTCACAAGTAAGTATTTTTCAGGGTTACTAAACAATTACTGGTTTAAAAAAAAAAAAAGGAAACACTCAAAGATTCCAGACTCTGAGTGATCTCAGGTCAGACAACAACATGGGGATTCTAGCATTTATTTGGAGCCTGGTAATTCTGCACAGAGATCTGTCTCCTGTTATGAGTATTCTGACTGTTTGTGCTGTGTTACATGCTCACAGTGTTTTTTAATGAGAAATTCAACAGCCATTTCAGCAACAACATATAGAAGGACTTCAAGCATTTTTTTCTCAGAGCAGAGCTCTTACTTTCTGGCCAGCCTAAATTTGCAAATATGCCTAATTCTGAGAATTTAATGAGAACACTAATGCCTCCCACTATGCTGGCAAGTTGCAAAATTTCAGACAGAAAGAGGAAAATGTTGGATTTTTATAATCCAAGTTGCATAATCTGTCAAGAACAATGATTTGCATCTGGCAAATGCTGATATGCATTTTTAGCAGAGCTAAGCACTGTAAAATGAAGCTTTAAAAAAAAAAAGAGAGAGAGAGAAAGAAAAAGTGGGTTTGTCATCAGGGTGGCAGACAATAACATCTATTTCATTTCAGTAACCTAGAACACAGACTTTGCTTTTTTAGGCTACGAGTGACAGAGCTGCAACTCTCCTGTAGTAAAGGGTGACAGCTCATTTCAACAGCAGCTTCACCCCAAGACATCCCCGGGTGTGCACACCAGGCACACTCTCCTCCCAGACCTCTCTGGATTTGCTGCAGCATCCCAGTGGCACATTTGTGCAGATCTCCCACAGTGCTCAGTGTCTACACAGATCCCTTGGTTTGGTTCCCTTCCTCTCTCAGGGGTGCAACTGGGTCAGGCCTTCTTTTTTTTTTTTTGGTTAAAACAGGTTTTTTACACATTTCAGCAGGTTTCTCCTAACCCACCCACATTCATGCCTCATCTTCATAAAAGGTGCTCTTTTAACAATGCGTAATGCACAGCAGGCTCCAGCAGCTGGATATAAAAGCCTTCTTTCTTTGCTCTTTACCTCCTCTCCAACATTATTTGCATCCAACTATGATCCATTTCCTCTTATTTAAGAGGGCAGAAATGTGACTAGTAAGGCACGTTATGAACTCGAGTATTTCACAAGAAAGTCTGCCAAGCCCTCCATGGCCAAACTAATTATAACTGTGCTCTCTCTGGCTTGATGAAGCTAAATGGAGATATACAAACTGCCTTTGTAAATAGAAAAACATGCAAGTGAAAAACATTCATATGGAGAAATATACATCCAGCATCGAGGCTTCGGGAGCAGCAGTTTATAGACCCAGTTACTACTACATGCATTTTAAATTTGAATGCCTCCTCAGTATTCATGAAGTGTACCACAGTTCAATAGTTGTTTTCATGAGTTGTGCCTTCATTAGGTGAACAACATTAAACACCTGGGATACTGTGCAAACTAGTCCTAAGGGGCAAATTTTCATGACAAATGAGCTGAGATAAATTTTACAGCTGAAAAAAAAAATAAAATCTCAATTTTGCAATGGGAAATTTACTACTTGTTTCAAAGAAATAAAATAAAGCAACAAAGACACAAAGTTAATATTAATATTACTTCTACAACATCCCCACAAAAAAGCTTTTCAGTTGGCCATGCAAATAAGAACACTTTCAAATACCAGAGGGTGTATAAACATTTATTGACATGTGCCTTTTTTTCCCCTTTCAAGTTAATGGGGTTAATTCCCCACTACCTTTGCAAACTTCTGTATGTTCATTATCAGGATGACTTCTTATGCCTTTATGGCTAGCAGTATCTTAGAGATGTTGTTCAAATCTGTTTCTTTTTTCCTAAGGCTTGTAGCGTGCCTGTTTCGATTCTTATTTGGATAATGTTCCACTGGAGATGCTGTCAAATGTACATATTTATCTACCCTCTCCCTCACTGGGAGCCTTCCTTGTTGAGCACTGAGCCAGAAGTGCCTCAGTGCATGCACAGCGCTCTGGCTCAGTCAGCACAGGTGTTTTCCCACCCAAAAGCTTTGGGATAAAAGCTAATTGCAAGGAAGTCTCTTGCCCTGCAGGCCGGCCATGACTTCCCACAGCTCTGGCCATCCCTACTGCACATGTGGGAATGGTTCCTTCCCCTCTGGATACTGCTCTCAGGACTGAGACACAGTTTGTATATGGGCTTTTCTTCCCTACACTTGCAGCTGTCCCGGTCCAAATGGGTGTTAACCTTGACAGCTTCCTGAACTGTACAATTAAAATAACTCAGACTGGAGGTCTGACAGTTCAGGACTTCCTGTCAGTCCCATACCAATGTCATATGGTCTGGCTCAGTCAGGAAAGCTGCCCAACTTTGCTGGTTGCCTGCACGTCAGGCTTTTCCAGCTGGCTCCATCCAATCCAGGCAGCACGACAACCTCAGCCCCACATCCTGCACATTGACATTGCCACCTACACCACAAGCTGACACTCATGCCAGGGGCAACAAGGACATGGAGATGGACTTAGACCTACACTTTGTTCAGACACCAAGGTCATAGAGAAGACGTACCGGGGACAAAGAAAGGACAGGGAGAACCATCCTTCTACTCCTACAGCTGCTGGAATAATATAAAGGAAGATTCAGCCAGTGGTCCTTGCATTTTGTGTCTTCTCCTGAGCACGACAACAGCTGAAATAGGAAAAAGCAGCTGCATATTCAGATAACTCTAGCAACAATTATGATTTCCATAAGCCTTTATTCTGGCTTCTTAAGCCACAGTTTCCTCCCCCGTCAAAGAAACCATCGCAGTAAGATAATAAGAATATAAGTCTAGTTGAGTAATTCGTGTAGATGTACAAATACCCCTAGCATGATAGAAGCTCTCAAGACATTTTCTTCTCTGCCTCTTTTTACTGTCTTTCTGGTTTATTTTACCCTAAACAATCCCTCCCTCAGGAGACCTTCCAGCTCTCTTCCAAGCAACCACTGAACCTTTCATACCTTAATAAAACACAAAAATTAAAGCAATGAATATTAGAAATATCCATCTTACTCGATTAGCTACTCCGTGGTGGACTGTAAACCTTTGAATGTGGTCGGCTAATCCCATTAGCTGGTCAAGCAATTTTCTCTACTGCTTCTAGGAGTACAGAGCTCACAGGAAAATACATTTAGAACTATGCTCCCCCTTTAGATTAGATTAAGCTGCCTATAGAAGTCCAAAGTGTTTCCCTAAGGTTTAAGACCTATATAGTAATCCCTGTATTTTTTACAATTCAGTGGGTATGCACTGCTCCTAAAAATTACTACAGGCTCGATTTCACCTAAAGGTTAGACCCTCCTCCCCAGTACCAATTATTGTGGAATTACAGGCCAAGGGAACAAGGACTTTCTGTAAAGATTACTAAACCGATCTTTTTCCTCATCGTGAGAAAGAATTTCCTCAAATTTGGTTTATTAGCAAATTCGAGGAAGGCTTAAACAGGAGCAGAGTGGCTCCTCTGGATTGTGTTTCAATGACAGCCCTTGCTGTGCAGGAGGTTGCAAACTGACTCAAATCCCCTCTGTGCTGGTCCCCATTCATAAGAACTCTGGTTTATCTCTGTCAGCTCAGGATTCAAGCCCTCCT
Source organism: Neopelma chrysocephalum (assembly GCF_003984885.1). Taxonomy (NCBI): domain Eukaryota; kingdom Metazoa; phylum Chordata; class Aves; order Passeriformes; family Pipridae; genus Neopelma; species Neopelma chrysocephalum. Next base: position 9,555,609 of record NW_020897809.1, read on the forward strand.
TTAAAAAAACAGGGGAAATGAGGGAGGACAGTCAGAGTCTTTCTCCTGCACCCAAACATCTCCATCTGGTCACCAGGGAGCCTCTGAGAACATATCCCCCTTCCCTTCTCACTACTGAAGACAACGTCCCTCCCAAAGTTGGTTCATGGGTCCTCACACAGGTTGGCTCCAGGGGACATTTGGATCTGAGTTCGGGTTTTGTCTTGGTTTGAAGGTAGACAAGATGGTTCGTTCACAACATCAGTTATTTTTTTTATCCGCACTATAAAATACCAGTCCCTTCAGGCCACAAAAGCAAAACTAGAGGCAAGGTGCTAGGTCCTGCACGGATGAAGTAAGAAATAATCCCTGCTCCATGCAAGGCAGAAAGGGGGGAACATGGAAGAAGAAATAAAAAAACATGTTCAAAACAGAGATATACAGCACAAGCATAAAAATGTCATTTCCTAAGGAAACTATGCTAAAAATCTGTCATAATCTAAATCATCAGAACAGGTTGCAGATGACTGAAAAACCCAGCAGTGTTTGCAATGTGAACCCTATCCATGTGGACTCACTTTAAGAGAGCAGGAAAGCAAATCAGTCCCAAAGTTTAGATATTTACATCAGATAATAATGCCAAAAACATGTTATGTCACTTCATATTTTATGCCTAAACAAAGGATGCTAGACAAGCAGAAGGAAGATATCTGAAATCAGTAACTAGAAAGGCAAATTATTTTAATTTTAAAACAGTACATCTTGAATTGTGTTTTCACAAAGATTCATAAATTGGCTGGAATTAAAGCTGAGTTTAGCTCAGAATATTCTTCATAGTTGAATTATTCAAACAATAT